>NC_045699.1:32046603-32286294 GCF_009834535.1 Camelus ferus
TGCAGTGACCGAAGCCATGTCCTAAGTATTCTTCATGTAATCCTATTGGAAATGTGTTTGCACAGATAGAGTTAAATCATAGATGTATTCAAATAAGAAATACTCCACTTGCTGCCCTGGACAAGGAATAAACACAAATCAGGAAACTGGCCTCAAAAGAATTAATTCCACCTCACGCTGCTGGTCCATTTTTGTTAGGATTAGTGAACACTCGTTTTGAGGAGGCTGGGCCACTTATATTTACTAGAATCCCAGGATATTTAGAGACCCTGAAAGAGTGACACCCAGGGAACTATAAACCTTTAAAAGTGTTTCTAGGTTTTTATATCTCTTTCTAAAACTGTGCTATAAAAAATAAGCTTTTAATCAGATTTTTATATACAGTCCATCTGCCCCCAAAAAGCACTACAGACAAGCTAAAAGTCATGGTCACTTAAACTGCATTTGATATATTTAGAGTTATTTATAAATTCTTATTGAACAAGCATGTTGAGCACTTACTACGTTCAGGGGACAACACTAGAAATTGTGAATATAAGAGGTTTTATAGGACTCTGTCTTTACTGCAATGTCTTATAATCTACTTGGGGTGATGGCCCATGTACACAAACTATGACGATAACAAAAAATAAGTAGCTAACATTTATCTAGCACTTCTATGTGTGAGACATTTTGCACACATTATTTCACTTAACCTAACCCTCAGACAACTCTAAGAAATGGGTAATCTCATTTAACGGACGCAGGAACAAAACTCATGGAGATTCTACAACATCCTGTGGTCACAAGGCAGAAAGCAGAGAAACTAGGATTTGAACCTGTGCTCCTTATGGCAAAAGCCAGATCTTTCAACCACTAGGCTAGAGTGAAAATGCCCCAAAACTGGCATAAATTGGGAATGATTTGGATTTTCGGGGAAAGTGGGATCAGGTAGCAAAATAGAGAAAGACTTCGGGTTGGAAATATGGAAACATTGGAATGTATTCTCGGTAGGCAGAAAGGAGGGCAGGGAAAGAGTATCAGCGTTGTATGAAGGCAGGAAATTACAAGGCAGAGTCAGGAGGAGAAGGATTCACTGATCATGGATTCATTCTAATTGGGTGGGTTGGGGTCAGATTATGCAGCAGCAGAAGTTAAACTAAAGAGTTTGAAAATTATCACATAGGTGTTCATAAATTCAAAGCTTTAGAGTAGGCATATATGAAGAAAGAACCCTTTAAATCATAATCTAGTATGCAAAATGGATTAAACATGAGGAGAAATTGAAGGCTAGCTGATGGTTCTCAACCTTAGCTGCATGTTAGATTTAGCTGGGGAGTTTTTAAAAAAACACCATGTAGGGGTCCCACCTCAGCCCAATTTAATCAGAATCTCTGAGGTTGGAACCAGACATAAGAATTTTTTTTTTAAAGCTCCCGCAGGTGATTCTAATGTGCAACCAGAGTTGAGAATCACTGAGTTAGATTATTGCAATCATGCAGCATATAATAAGTTTTTGAGCTAGGATGATAGCAGGGGAAATGATCAAATGCAAGCAGACACTATGGAGGTAGAGGAAGAAGTAATAGCTATAATACTGGGGGAGAAATTGTTACAGGTAGAGAGGAGAGATGGGGAAACAAAGATGTTACACAGGTAGCTGTGACAAAATTGCAAAAGAATGAATTCATAAGAACAAATCATCTCGGGCAGATGAAGGTTTCCATCTTATGTTAAGATTCAGTCAATACTGGCAAGTTTTCAGGAGTCAGATGTTTAAGGATAAGATCAAAGGAGAAATCATGAGACGAGACTATAGAGAGGGACAGAATAAAAAGAGGGTAGGACCTTGGGAGATGATCACATGAAGGGGCAACAGAGCAAAAAACGCAACAAAAAAGAGACACACAAATGAAGATTTCCAGATGGAGACTCTCAACCAGACTTGTGGTGGAAGTGAAGGAACCTGAAACGGGTGGCCACAGAGGCAAACAATACAAACTGGGGATGATGCAACCTACCCAGCCCTGTGTCCTCAGCATGCAAGAACAATAAAGTTGCTGTGGCTTCTGCAGCCATCTGTATCTTCCTATCTAGGGCCCTTGAGTACACAAATTTTGCTCGCTGTGAATGCAATCTGGTTTCTTCAGTTGATGAGAAAAGAAAAGCACTTTAAGTGTGTGTCTCCATGGAAGAGCTTAGTAAACAGGCTGAAGGTTTCTGGGATAGGCTGGAAGAAATAATATAGGAAGGAAGCCAAGAAAGAAAGTTTTTTAAGACGCAGAAGAGAATTAAAATTGTTATCAACAAGTTGGCAAGTAAAAAACAGTGACACAGAGAAGAAACAGGAGGGACAGACATCCTCTCTAGAGATAGACAATAGATTAAAAACCTGATGCTTTTCAGCCTCCAGAAACGGTTAGTGTTTCAGTCTCTGTTCCTTCAACACTAGTAAGGAAGATTCAGCTTTCAGTAGGTTGGAGGAATTCTGAAGAGAATGTCCAAATGCAAAAAAGGTGCACTGCAGAGTCTACAGGCCAGTAAGGTGGTCCTCAGCCTGTCGTATTATTTGAGACTGGACTTTTAGTTGTCTTCATATTCTTTAAAATAAATAAATAAATAAATAAAAGGAAAAGAAAAGCAGCTTTCATGAGGAAGCACCATGAGTTCCCTAGAGACATGTTGAAATATTAAACTTTATTTCATTTTCTGGTAAGTTACTTGGCCTGTTGATTAGAGCAGTGACATAGAGAAATGTGTATCTGACTATGTCTTTATGATGCTCTTGTGACCAATCTGGGGAAACCCTAGATGGTAAGACATTAGGTGGATGCAAAGCTGGTTAAATGATTATGAAGATCACTGGACCAGGAATGAAACAGTGGGGCTCAGGTCCCAGCCTCATCACTTAGTAACTTTTACCCTAAGGGAGCTTTCATACTTTCTGAGCTTTAGATTCTCCATTTCTAAAGTGGGTCTAATAACAGCTGAATTTTATAGCACACAGGGATGAGTGAGCATGAAACAAGTCAATACAGTATGTGGAAATAGGCTTTGCAATCTGAAAAGTCTTCATACCTTCAGGGAATTGTTATTACCAATGTCTGTGGTGGACAGAATACCAAAGATGATCTTAACCTTATCTTCAGAACCTGTGGATATGCAATGTCACACAGCATGGAGGAATTAAGGTTGCTAATCATCTGACTTTAAAGGAGATTATCCAGCACTAGGCGTTATCACAAAGTTCTTTAAATGGGAACGAAGGGGACAGAAGGGTCAGAACCAGAGTGAAGGCATCATGACTTGATCAGTACTATTGACTTTAAAGCATAAAGCCAAGGAATGCTGGGGCCACAAGTCAAGGACTGCAGGTGGCCTCTAGAAGCTAGAAAGGCAAGAAAACTGATTCTCTCAGAAACATCAGAAAGAATGAAGCCCTGCCAACACCTTGATTTAGCCTCAGTTAGATCTATATTAGACTTCTGACCTCCAGAATTTTAAGATATAATAGGTTTCATTTTGTATTAAACCCCCAGGTTTGTAGTAATTTGTTACAGCAGCAATAGGAAACCATGCCTTCATGCAAGCCTTTCTCTAATAAATTCTGTGCTCTTGGTCCTAACCTATACAAAATTCCTATTAATAATTTATATAAAGTTCTTAAAGGAAAGCATTTTTCTATTATTTGCATATAATATAAAACTAGAAAGGAGAGCATGTATATTGCTTAAACTCCTGATCTAAAAGACCTCCGTGAATCAAGTCAAGATTCAATTTCAAAGGGAAATGCAAACTTTTCCTTTTAGTTTCAAAATATATACTGTACAAGTACAGAATGAATAGACCAAAAGTTTATGCAAAAACACATGAATTTTAATTTATTACATACTCATAGTGATTACAAAGTTATAATGAATCATCAGAGACTGATAAAAAGCTAATGCAATTCAAGGCTGCATTGATAGAATCTGGGTAAAGAAATGATAAATGGTTGTGTTGGCCCCCAACAAGTGAGTCCATATATGGAACACAGTTACCTTTTTGAAATACCACATAATTCACTAATTGCATATTTTCAAAGTTGAGAAACCAATAAAGTAAAACTGTCCATAATAATATTAGGACTTGATCAGTGACATAAAAATAGAGATTTACGACTCCCATCCTAGGCCTACTAAATCAGAATCTCTAGAGAAGGAACAAATAATATATATTTTGCAATTGTAACAAGTGCCCCAGGTGCTTTTGATGCATAGGACATGTCTCATGTATAGGACCAATGTTAGGTAAGAAAATAGTGAAGTTACTGAGATAAAAGGTAGGCATAGACTGTGGGATCTCAGATTTAAGGAGGACTCCTAATTGTCTTAAGATATTAGAAGGGCTTTATATGACCACCCTTTGAAGTTATACAGGGTAAACAAAATGGTATTTGTTTTGGAGGCCAGCAGGTAATTTCCAGCAACTGAATATATATGTGTGTGTGTGGGGGGGGGGGGTATTCCCCAAGTTACACCAGCCTGAGGGTTAAAAATGGGTCCAAACAGCAGTGACAAAACAGTATTTCTATGGATACATCCCAACCAGATGTGTGGGGACTCCAAGCCTCCCTCACCCAAATGTTTCTGGGGGTCTCCAGAGGATATTACATATGTCTTTGAGAACTAGCTCTAGTTCTCTAAGCTCCCATAACATATCTATCATTTTCCATCTTTGGTTGATTACTGCTAATGTCACCAAAGGTACTACTATACCCTCACCAACCAAAGCACAACCTGCTATAAAGTCACTCAACAGACTTGGTATAGAAGGAACATACTTCAGTATAATAAATGCCATATATGACAAACTCACAGCTAACATTATACTCAATGGTCAAAAATTGAAACCTTTTCCTCTGAGAGCAGGAACAAGCTGAGGATGTCCAATCTCACCACTCTTATTCAATATAGTACTGAAAGTCCTAGCTAAAGCAATTAAGCAAGACAAAGCAATAAAAGGCATCTAAATCAGAAAGGAAGAAGTAAAATTGTTATTATTTGTACATTGCATGACTTTGCATATAGAAAATTCTAAAGATTCAACCAAAAAAAAAAAAAAAAGCTGTTGGAACTCATCAATGAATTCAGTAAAGTTGCAGGATAATAAAATCAACATACAGAAATCATTTGTATTTCTATACACTAATAATCTGAAGCATCTGAAAAATAAAGAAAACTATCCAATTCACAACAGCACCAAAAACAATAAAATACCTAGGGTAAATTTAATCAAGGAAGTAAAAGAGCTGTACAACAAAAACTGTAAGATTTTGTTCAAAGAAATTGAAGAAGACACAAACAAATGTAAAGACATCTCGTGTTCATGGATCAGAATTAATATTGTTAAACTGTCCATACTACTCAAAGCCATCTATAGATTCAATGCAATCCCTACCTAAATTTCAATGGCACTCTTTACAGGAAAAGAAAAAAAATCCTAAAATTTGTATGGAATCACAAAAGACCCTAAATAGCCAAAGCAATCCCGAGAAAGAAGAACAAAGTTAGAAGCATCACACATCCTGATTTCAAACTATATTACAAAACTGTAGTAATCAAAGCAGTACAGTACTTGCATAAAGTAGACACACACACCAGTGGAACAGAGTGGAGAGCCCAGACATAAACCCTTATGTGTACTGTCAACTAATATTTGAGAAGAAAGCCAAGAACACCCAATGGGGAAATGATAATTTCTTCAACAAATGGTGCTACGAACTGGATAAACACACAGAACAATGAAATTGAACTCCTATCTAACATGACTCAAAACAATTAACTTAAAATTGATCAAATACTTAAACATAAGACCTGATACCATAAAAACTCCTAGAAGAAAATAGAAGTGTGAAGCTCCTCAATACTGATCTTGGCAATGGCTTGTAGGATATGACACCAAAAGCACAAACAATAAAAGCAAAAATCAACATATAGGAATACACTAATCAAAAAAATAAAAAAGCAACCTACAGAATGGGAGAAAATTTTTGCAACCCCTCTATCAGATAAGGGGTTAATATACTATATATATATAAATATATAAAAATATATAAAGAATGCATATAACTCAATAACAACAACAAAAAAACCAAACAACTGACTGAAAAATAGGCAGAGTAACTAAATAGACATTTTTCCAAAGAAAACATCCAAATGGCCAATAGGTACATGAAAAGATACTCAACATCACTAGTCCTCAGGGAAATGCAAATTAAAGCTATAATGAGATATCACCTCACACCTAATAGAATGGCTATAAAGAAAATAAAATATAACTGTCGGCAAGAATGTGGAGAAAAGAGAATGTTTGCACACTGTTGGTGGGAATATAAATTGGTTCAGCCACTATGGAAAACAGTATGGAGGTTCCTTAAAGAAGGAAATGAATTTCCAAAAGAAATAAAAATAGGGTACTGCAGAGATAAATGCACGTCTATGTTTTTTGCAGCATTATTCACAATAGCCAAGATGTAGCAACAACCTAAGCGCCCATCAGTGGATGAATGGATAAAGATGTGAAATACACACACAGACACACACAGACACACATACACACACACAGGAATGTTATTTGGCTATGGGAAAGAAGGACATCCTGCCATTTGCAACAACATGGGTAGACCTGGAGGACGGTATGCTGAGATAAGTCTGACATAGAGAGACAAATACTGTATGATATTACTTATATGTGGATCTAAAAAAGCCAACCTCATAAAAACAGAGAGTAAAATGGTGGTTACCAGGGGCCTGGGGCAGTGAGGGGAGGAAAAGATAGCCATTGTTTAAGTATACAGACTTCGCAATGAGTAGTATATAAGTCCTAGAGATCTAATGCACGGTATAGTGAATATAGACAATCATACTGTATTATAATCATCAATTGTGCTAGGAGACTAATTCTCAATTAATCCAACCACTAAAAAGAAACGATAATCATGTGACATGATAGCGGTGCTAATTACTGCTACAATGGCAGTCATACTACAAAGTATAAATGTATCAAATCAACGTGTTTTACACCTTAAATTTACACAAAGTTTATGTTCAATGTATTTGAATTAAAAAAGTAAGAGGAATAATCTATGAGAAACTGTGGAAAAGATGCATGATAAAATAGATTAAGACAGTTTTTAAACTCATCAGTAACTTAAGTTTACAGGTACTGTAAGTTGATTAACCAGCCAACTGACAGTTTAATTTCCATATTCTCATCCAAATTGTCAAAAAGCTCATGTACCTACGAAATAAACTGACCCTCAGAATTTGATATATATTTAAAAAATACTCCTGCCATGACTACAAGTTCATTGAATTTGATGACAGAAGGAAAAACCCATGGGGTTAATAGTTGTAAATTAGGAATTTATCAATTAAAAAGGTTTCCTTGTGGTTTTTTGTTTGTTTGTTTGTTTTACTGAATTTTATGGCGACTTTAAGAGTGATTTTCCTATTTTCTAACTACTTTAGTATTTCTTAAAGAACAAGAGTGGTAAGAAAAACTGGATACAATAGTGTGAGGGACTGTCTGCCTTCAGTACAAAGCAGATGTCCAGCAATGTATTTGGGGCAGTTGATGCTGTGTTTGCTAAGTGAGCACCACTGAGATTTCAGGCCCATTTGGCAACTTCATTTCTGGTTTTGGCAACTTCATTTTAATTGTGTTCAGTGCTGAAGATCAATGTCTTGAGTCCTGATTTTCTAGGGTGTTTTTTTTTTGTTGTTGTTAAATGAAATGTGTCTTCAGTGTGTCATAGAAATGTGTCTTCAGTGTGTCTCCTTTCTTGTTTTTTTCTCTAGTTTTATAGAGTTTGAACATTTTTGTTATCATACATAGAAAGAAAGTGGTGCCAGTAGCTCCTGAACAGTTGGACTGCAGACCTCTCAGCTGCCTGTTCATGCTGGAGATTTCCGAGCACTCACATCACAGCACTTTAATCCCACGGAGCACTGGGAATAGCAGAAGGGCCACCTTTTTGCTATGCAGATCATTATGGCAAAACATAGGACTTTGCCACAAAACTTCCTCTCTTTTATCCCTCAGTGGAAAAAATTATCTAGTAACTGAATGGACAAGGAGGTATATACTAGAAAAAGCATGTATCTTCCAAATAGACATAAGTTTAAGTACTAACTTGATTCCTTGCTCTTTTGATCTTGTTAAAAGTGGAATAATAACATTGAACTCATGGGGGTGTTGGAAAAATTAAATGAGTATATAAGGATAATACATGTTCAATAAACATCTTCTTCCATTGCCTCAAAAGTTATGGAGAGGATTAAATGAGAGCATTCATGTCAGTACTGCTTGTACATTTTCAAGGTGAGGAATCCTTTGAGATTTTTATGAAAACTCTGGACTTTCTCCTAGGGAAGTAGGGAACCCACATAAATGAAAAAAAATGAATGGATTAATTACAGTTCAAGTTGAGGAAATTCATGGACCTTCTGAGCATAACAGTGGATCAGCAGAATAAGAATCTCTGTCACCAAACAGGTGGTTCAGTGATGTTCATTGCCGTCTCCCTGCTTGATTCTCTGTTCTGAGATAACTATGGAGTCAGGGCTGACTTTAACATACAGAACCAAGGTGATGTCAAAGACTCCAGCAAAGAGATTTTGTTCTTTCCATACCCAAGAACTTGAGCTTAAGGCTTAGATCACTGTGCAAAGACTAAAGTTTGGTAACTAAACTTTGAACCTTATCTTAAAATGAGATTGTAGACAGGGAGACTCTGGGGACCTGAAGGGAGAAGGAAGGAATGAAAACAAGTGACCACCAACAATTTGGGGAAAAGGGTGGAAAACCAGTGGTTGGGAGTGATTGAGTTTTATTTTGTTTTTTTGCCCACTTTATAATTTTAATCAAGTATTTGTCTTAGTAGGTGTATAGTTTATAGTTTTTATTTAAATATTGGTTACGTCTTTAAAAATCAAAGTAAAGCATATACTTAATTTAAAAAAATGAAATAACACAGATGGCTTTTAACAGAAAAATACAGAAACAAAACCCAAAACACTTATCTATCATCTAAATTCTGCCCAGTCAAAATCTCTTTCCAAAGAGAAAATCTCACTGGTTTCAATTCAATTATTTTTCCTCTTTAGATAGTTTATGAACTTCTTTCTTTGATAGTAAAGATTTAACTTCTATCACTTATTTAGTGGAGAGAGAGAAAGAGAGAGTACGGGGGAGAGGGAGAGAGGGAAGAGGAGAGGACAGGAGAAGGGAGAAGAAATATAAATGGAAAGTAGGTATTTCAACTGGAAGCTTCATGTGTCACTTTTTAGGTCTGAACATTTTTATTTTACTATTTATATGTAAATGTTCTCCCTTCTTTTCTTGGTTCTCTTTCTTTCTGGAAATTCTTTTAATCAGATTCTGCATCTCCTCTTTAATTCTTCTTTCTTCCTTTACAGTATGCTCTGGGAGAGGGTCTTGCCTTTATTTTCCACTTTCTTTTTTGACTCTGTATTTTTGATAATGATATATTTATTTTTTAACAGAATTTATAGTTGATATATAATATTACATGTTACAGCTGTGCAACAGAGTGGTTCACAATTTTTAAAGGTTATACTCCATTTATAATTATTATAAAAATTAAAAATGTGCTATATTCCCTGTGCTGTACAGTATATCCTTGTAGCTTATTTATATTATACATAGTAGTTTATACCTCTTAGTCCTCTACCTCAATGTAGCCCCTCCACCAACTGGTAACCACTAGTTTGTTCTCTATATCTGTGAATCTGCTTCTTTTCTGTTATATTCATTAGTTTGCTATATAAGTTGATATCTTATAGTATTTGTCTTTCTCTATCTGACTTATTTAATTTAGCATAATACTCTCCAAGTCCATCCACGTTGTTGCAAATGGCAAACTTTCTTTCTTTTTTATGGCTGAGTAGTATTCCATTGTATGTACATATGCATATACCACATCTTCTTTATCCATTCATCTATTGATGGACACTTAGGTTACTTCCATATATTGGCAATTGTAAACAATACTGCTATGAACATTGGGGTGCATGTATCTTTTTGAAATAGTGTTTTGTTTTGTTTTGTTTTGGAGGGACATACCCAGAAGTGGAATTGCTAATTATATACATAGTTTTAAAATTTTTGAGAGCCATTTCTTGTTCTCTAGTTGTTCCTTTTTTCATAGCCCCTTTTCTTGGTTTACGGATATAATATTTTCTCAAATTTCTTTTAGGAAAATAGAAGCTTTTAAAAGTTCTTTTTTCTTTCCTACATTATCTAAGTTTCCTCTCAGTCAGTTTTTATTTTTGTTTAATTTGGTCTTTTCATTCACGCTGAAAGTTTTGATGAAATATCTGGGAGTTCTTCGTTGTCGGTTTATATCACGAATGAAAGAACACTGACAGCAAGCTCTCTGGATGTAGGAGAGGGGTTGGTAGACTGACAACACTGACAGTGTGAAGAGCAGGGAGCCAGCCATTAACCTTGGGAGAGGGGTGAGGTGGGTCCCCCAGAAGCCAAAAGAAGTCTTTTCTTGGAATTCCAGAAACTCCACTATCCTTCCTAATTCTTCATTAGATAGCTTGCAGTCTGATCAATATCTTCAGAAAGGAGACTTCTAGAGTTTTGCTGATTTTTTTGTTAGGGGCCAAATACTTAGTTGGCTGCTGGCTCTGCCTATGAGAAGGGAAAGGGCATGTTTTGTATTCAGACTCTTCTGTAAGCTCACTGTCTTCAGTCCCACTTAAATCCAACTCTGCCATATCTGCTACTGCCAGGCCTGCAGTTTCATGGAAATTCTTCTGAGAAGAAAATTTTCCTCCTATATTGTGTCCCTTAGCAAGACTCTTGGGTTGAACTTTCTCCACTTCTTTTGGTCATGGCCATTTTTTTCATTTGCTTTTTGCATGAGAAATTTATTGAAATATGTTGTCTGATGATAGTCCTTATTTATTCTACTCTCTGGGTTTGTCTGAAAAGGAAAGCCATCATTATAATTTACATGGAGTGGCAGGAGAGATGGGAGGCAAATGAGTAGTAGAGTAAGCCATCACAAAGTGGAAGTAACAGCAACTCTTATTAAATCCCTGCTTTCTCCTATCATCCAGCACTGATATTTTTTAAGGTATCTTTAAGCAACTAATCTGAAAGAACCGTCTCCCTTTCATCCATGCTGCCCTGGTTCAACATTTTACCCATCCAGCTCCTCTTCCCTCCACAGTATTACATACATGTACCACGTGTGTCCTCTGACATGTCACATCCCTCTCCCCAAAATGGCGCACTGCTTGGGTGTAGTACATTTCATCTGAGTCTACATTTTTTTCTCAAGAATAATTTTTCTCCTAAAAATAGGGGAAGGAGGCAGAGGATAAGCATTTACAGCATTGCCCAACTTCCATGTTCTGGGGGATGGAGAGTGGGGAAGGCTTGTTAATCACAACTTTTAATGGTTGTTAACCCATCAAAAAGGAAAGAATGCATTTCCCTGGAGCAATAAAACAGTAAAGTCAAATCTTTTTCTTTACAGAGAAATAAAGCCAGGTAGCTGGGCAATGCAAGACAAAGGAAGAAGACAGAGCACCTACTTGGGGAACTGTTTTTCATATAGGAAGAGATATTCTCTGTATTCATGAAATTAAGTGACAGATAAAACTGTTAATAGAGAAGACGACTGAATAAAGCCCTTGTTTACATTTCTTGAATAGCACTGCATTCTGTTAAACTGCTGAAATGACTTTTGAATTTTACTCAAAGTCACGGAGATCTATACCTACTTTAGTTGTTTCCCCCATCAGAGTCATAAATACAAAGAGTGAGGGCCACTAAATCAGCCATTTCACAGCAAAAAACAACACCATGACAATTTAACTAATGATTCCCTCACACCGTTTTTATTGTACAAAGAAAGTTTCTCTTTTTGACAGAGAATGACATCCTTCGTGGATTCTTTTTCAGAATGGCACAGATGTGTGCCTTAGTGATAGAGAACATTGAACTGAAATACAGAAACGTGGCAAAAAAATAAGGCTGCTTCCTCTTAATGCTTTTTATGATTGCTTTCTCTCTTCCACTTTCTTACTTTTTCATATTCTTTCTCAATACAATTTTTAAGTGGATGACTTAACATTTGAGTTGGACTGAGTTGGTGCCAAGCATTTGATGGACCTCACAGCGTGGGTCTAACTGAGATCTTTTAACCCTTACTCCTTTGTTCTAATCCAGCTCTTATAGTGATTATCACTTAAACATGCTGGAACACTTCCTACTGTCACGTTACCATTTACATTGGTTTTCTTGCCTGAAAAGTTGTCCCCTCAATTATATATCTAGAAGTTCCACTTCTTCTTCAAAGTCCTGCCCAGATCCCACCTCCTCTGGAAATCTCCTGGTGACTGACTTCCTCCTCTTGACGTATTCTCTCCTTTCTCCAAATTTCCATCACTTACACTGTCTGTTTTGTCTTATGGCTCTTGAGTGTACATTGTATCTCTGGTGTCTCTCTGACTGCAGCAATTACTTACACTCTGGTTTATGTGGACCAATGCCCATATGATGTTTCACAAACAAAGCAAGTAACAACTTTAGATGAATTTTAAAAACCAGACTTATTACTATTTAATTTAAAACTCTAATATTTTTAATTAAAAAGTAGTTATTTCATACTTAAGAGAGGAAAAATATTGTTGAATTATCTTATCAAAATATCTATAGCCAGGTAAACGACAAATAGCTGAATTTATAGGTCAGTTTCCCTATCCAGCCCTCTTTTCTCTTATTCTCCATTACTACTAAAGTTGAAAACTCTAGTTCAGAGTTTATGGTTTCCATAGAGTTATGAACATTAGATTTAAATACAGACCAGAAGTTAGGCATAGATTCCTCACTAGAGACTAATCACAGTACTGCTTTCTACTTTAAGTTGATAAGCCCAACTTACTACAAAACTGCAAAGTTGAGTGATTTATATTGGGAAAAAGAGGATTCCTAATCCTCAGTTTGGTTGCATTTGGCTCAGGTAAGTAATTCATATTCTGTGGAAGCCTGTGTATATTGGTTTAAAATATATTCAATAATAGGTTATAGTTTTTTTTCATAGATGATTAAAAGAAATCATTAAGTGCTGGAAAAGGGTCAAAATCATGGTGACCGAGGTATTTTCACCAGTTATGATTTCCTCAGAAATTTTATGTGTAGACTGAAACTTGCGATACTTCATCCCTGAAATAATATGTTCAGGATATAACAACAATTATTAAAACATCTAATATTTATTGCATGGAAACTACATGCCAGGCAGGACAGGCACTTTATATGGATTACACCATGTAAGTCTTAGGATAATTATTTGAGGTAGGCACTATTATAAATTTTATTTACTAATAATGAAATTATGCTATAGAGAGATTAAGTGATTTGTCTAAAAGCAAATGGCTTGTGAGTGCTCCAGCTGGGTTTTGAACCCAGGAAATCTGACTCCAGAACCTTAAGTCTTAAACATTATGCTTTCATTCTGGACTACATTATCTAAGAAAACCACTTAGAGAAAAAATTGTGGCTGGAAATAACAACTTCATTACAATGTTTCAATATCATTCACCACTTAATAAAAATATATGCAAGGATCACTTCCTCTAACATAAAGTGTTCTTGTGTATCGGAAAAGCAACATTTTCCACAGCTTCCATTTTCTTTGCTACAAAAGCTGAAAAGACCTATAATCAATAGCTGCAATTTGGTTGCACTTGAACCATCACTATTTACCCCAAAACTGAAAGAATATTACAAATAATGTAGTTGACCATCACCTGTATTCTGTGAATAAAGCGCTCTGTGAACAGGAGCAATCTTTTTTCTATGTCTAGTGATGCCGTTCTTTTCTATGCACATAACTGGTGTAACATTCAGTATTTACTCCAACACAACTATGCCACAGTACATAAAGTGATCATTTATTAAACAAACAAAAATCTTCTGCGGCACAAGTTTTCATTGATAAACAAACAAAAAGTCATCAAGCACTTATTTCTTGTATGTTATTGTTTGAATGCCAAATGTGGTTTGGTCAAACTTTAAAGCAAAAGTCAGCTAACAGCACACATGATATTGATTGCTTTTTACAGTATGGTACTAAAAATCCCAAAATGTTATATTCTAGATTAATTTTACCAATAGCTTGCTTTGTATTGTGGTTTTAAAATATGTCCACAAATTTTTTGACACTTCTCCCTTCGGAAGGTCAATGCTAATTCCCCTCCCCTTCGGTGTGAACAGGTCTTAGTAGCTCCCTTCTAACAAATAGCATACGGCAGAAACAGCGTGAGGCTAGGTCATAAAAAGCATTGAGGCTTCCTCCTTGCTCCCTCTTGTTCCATGTGCTCTAAGGGAGTCTAGTGCTATTTTGTGAGAACACTCAAACAGCCCCATGGAGCACCCATGTGTCAAGAAACTGAATTCATCCAACAATTACAGGAGAAGTGAGGCTTCCTGCCAAAAGTCATGAGAGTGAGCCATCTCAAAAGCAGATTCTCCAGCCCCAGTCAAGCCTCCTGATGACTACAGTCTTGGTCGACACTGTGACTACAGCTTTTTTAAAGATTTGAGCTAGAACTACCCAGATAAGCCACTCCTAAATTCCTGACCCATACAAATTATGAGATAATAGATATAAGTTGTTTCAAGCTTCCCGGTTCTATATTCATTTACTACATAGCAATAGATAACTAATAAACTTTGTTTCCCTTCTGTATACACTACTCATTATTAACTTTACAAACTGTTTAATTCATCATTTCTAACTGGAAAGGTATAACTTTACATGCATACTTAAAAAACTCAATTTTTTTTATTATCATGATCACCGTGCTCTACTAAAATTCTGGTGATTTTATGCCACCATTGGAAAAAAATTATAACAACCAATTAAAGATTATGAAAAAATGGATCTGTAGTCCACTGAAAAACAATTTTCAAAGAAAAATAATTATATTTACTATTTGCACTTCAGTTTAACTATTTTTATGAAATCATATTTGTAGAGTCACTATTGTAGCATTTCAAATTCATCCTCCTTTTGCATAGACACACTCTTTAAACTACAATGGTAATATCTGCACTAAAATTTCCAGCAGTACTTTTAAGACTATGTGAACTACTTTTAAGCGATAAGGCCATTTTAAGAAAAAAAGATGTAATGCCACATAATACTAACACAAATTTGTAATTTTACACATACAAACAAAAGACAAATAATACACATCTGCCTGTCAAGGGTTGTTGAAAATACTAATAAAATAAAAAATCTGTAATCAGACTGATCAAAAAAAGGAAATACAAATTATCCATATCATGAACAAAAAAGGAGTATCACCACAAAGCCAACTGATATTAAAAAAGATGACAAGAGAAAATTATGGACAACTTTAGGCAAGAAGTTCAACAATACAGACGAAAAGCTTTTCAAAGGCTAAAACTACCAAAATATACTTGAAAAGATGTAAGAACCTAATAAGCCCTGTAGCTAGTAAAGAAATTTAATTTGTAGGTAAAAACCATTCCACAAAAACTCTAGGAACAAATGATTTCAGTGATGAATTATATCAAATGTTTCATAAAATAATACCAAATCTACACAAATTTTTCTAGGACATAGAAAAGGAGTAAAAACTTCCTAACTCATTTTGTGATGCCATAATTATGCTGATACCAGAATCAGACAGAGGCATTACAAGAAAATAAAGACCAATATTCCTTATGAACACAGATACAAAATCCTTAACAAAATTTTAAAAAATCCTTAATAAAATTTTAGAAAGTCAAATTGAGCAACATATAAACAAGATAATAAACCATAAGCAAGCAGACTTTATTCCAGAGATGCAATTTTGATATAATAGTTAAAACATAGTCAATGTAATCCATCATATTAATAAAGTGAAACAAAAGAGACACATGATCATCTTAATAGACCTAGGAAACTCATTTACCAAAATTCAACACCCAGCATGATCAAAACTAGGAATACAAGGTAATTTTATCAACTGATAAAAGGAAGCTACAAAAACTTATAAACTAACATTATACTTAATAGGGAAGGACTAAAATGCTATCCACTAAGATGAAAACAACATTAAGATATCTGCTCTCACCACTTCTATTCAGCAGAATAGATGGTTCCAACTAGTTCAATAAAGCAAGAAAAAGAAACAAAAGGAATAAAATTTTAGAAAGAAAAACTAAAGCTGTTAACTCAAAGACAACATGAACATCTGTCTAGAAAAGTTTAAGGATTCTATAAGCTACAAGAACTAGTAAGTAAATTTTGCAACAGATATATTTCACATAGAATATATAAGGTCAATATAAGAAATTCAATTGTATTTCTATATACCAAAAATGAACAAATGGAAATGAAAACTAATAGAAACATTTACAATAATATTTTTAAAATAAAATAAGAATCAATGTAACAAATTATACACAAAACTTGTACAATGAAAATGACAAAGCATTGCTTAGAGAATTTAAGGGAGACCTAAATATATATACCATGTTATCAATTGGGAGACTAATATTGCTAAGATTTTAATTCTCCCCCCAGTGATCTATATTTTCAATTCAATTCCAAATAGGATCTTTTTTGTAATAACTGACAAGCTGACCCTAAAATTCATATAAATGCAAAGACAAAACAGGTGAGAAAAAAAACCAAGTCGGAAGACTTAAAAGTACCTGATTCTGAGACTTACTATAAAGCTACAGTAATCAGAGCAGTGTAGTATTGCCATAAGAATAGACACATAGAACATGGTAATAGAATAGAGTCCAGAAATGTATTCACCTATATAAGGTCAATTTTTTTTGATAAAGATACCAAGGAAAAGGACAGTTTTTTCAACAATGGCACTGGAATTGGATGCCCATATTTAAAAAAAAATAAATCTTAAACCTTAGCTCATAACATATACAAACATTAACCTGAAATAGGAAAGAGATCTAAATGTAAGGGATAAAACTATAAAATTTCTAGATAAAAACACATAAGAAAACCCTTGAGACTTTTACCTAAACAAATCCTTAAAAATTTATAAAATTGACAAAAAATAAAAAATTGATAAATTAGTCTTCTCAAAAATGAAAAAACTATTATTTGAGAGATACTTTTAAGAAAATTAAAAGGCAAATCACAGACAGGGAGAAAATAAATGCAAAACATACATCTGACAAAAAGTTGTATCCAAACTATACAGAGAACATTTACTGTTCAATAAGAAGAAGAGAAATAACCAATTAAAAATGGGCAATATATTTGAACAGGATTTCATCAAAGAAGACACTTGCAATGGCAAGTATACACATAAAATGATGTCAAACTTCATTAGTCATTAGGGAAATGCAAATAAAAATCATAATGAGGTAGCTCTAGATACCTGCTACTATGGCTAAAATTTAAATGACAAATAATACCATGTCTTAGTAAGTGTATGAGACAGCTAGAACTTTCATGGCTGATGGGAATGCAAAATAATAGAGCCGCTTTGAAAAATGGTGGGCATTTTTTACAAAGTAAGCATATACCCACACAGCCCAGCAATAACACTCTCAGATGTTTTACCCAAGAGACCTAAAATATCTGTCCACACCAAGATGTGTATATGAACATCACAGAAACAGCATTGAGGAGTCATCACTGTATTAGTTAAGAGTGTGGACTTCAGAGCCAGGTCACATAGAAGCTTTATTAATAATAGCCTTGAAATGAAGACAATCTTTATGTCCATAAACTGGTAAGTAAATAAACATATTATGGTACCTCCATGTAATGGAACACTCCTCAGCAATGAAAAGGACAAATTAGTAATGCAAGTGACTATGCATAAACCACGAAATATTTATGCCATTAATTAATTAATTGATGGCCCCCAAACTACATGACTCAATTTACATAAAGGTCTAGAAAAGCTAAA
The DNA here is from genome assembly GCF_009834535.1 of Camelus ferus. Lineage (NCBI taxonomy): Eukaryota > Metazoa > Chordata > Mammalia > Artiodactyla > Camelidae > Camelus > Camelus ferus. Next base: position 32,064,576 of record NC_045699.1, read on the forward strand.
GCCATAGTGATGGAGGGTCAATCAGTAGTTGTCAGGTCCTGGGAGAGCAGAAAGGGAATTGACTACAAAGAGGGGTATAAAGGAACTATTTGGGTTGATGCAGATTTTCTATATCTTGATAATGCCAGTGGCTACATACTATATATTTCTCAAAACTCCTTAAACTTCACATTTAAAATTAGTGATTTTTATTTTATGTAAATTATATTTGAATAAAGCTTATTAATAAAAGAAAGACGATAGAAAAAAATTACTGTAGTGAAGAGGAATACCACCTATTAAGAAAATAATGACATTTAAAAACACAATAGGATTTTATGGGAAAATCATAATTTACCTTACATTTCAAATTTGTAAAAAGTATGTGAATAAAATTGTTCTCTTTTTTCATTTTGAAGCTAACATATCATGTGAGATCACTTGATAGACGCCCAAACTTTGTGATATGATAATCTAGAACATAGTTCTTGGTGTGAGTTTGCCCTGATTTACACCAGTAAACTTTCAGCTTCCTTCACTGGATTATTTTAGTCTACCACTCCCTCAATGGAGACATTTCTCAAAATTCTGTTCTTGGTCCTTCACCTTCCTTTTCTTTTTCCCTATTATTCATCTTTCCCCATATCTATGTCCAGTATATTGTGACTTTGTAGTCATTACCAGTAGAGGCAGAGTATACTTCCATACTCCTTGACTTTGAGCTTAGCCATGCTTTGGTCAATGTTATGTTTAGTGGACTTGACCTCAAGAGAAGTTTAAATGTGGTTTGCAAAGTTAGGCTCCCCTTCTAATATAAGCATACCTCAGAGATATTGCAGGTTCAGTTCCAGACAACTGCAATAAAGTGAATATCAATAAAGCAAGTCACATGAATTTTTAGTTTCCCAGTGCATGTAAAAGTTAGATTTACACCATACCATAGCCTATTAAGTGTGCAATAGCATTATGTCTAAAAAAAATGTGGGGCCTTCATTTTAAAATGTTAACCATCATCTGAGGTCTTCCAGTGAGTCAATTTTTTTTGCAACAGTAATATCAAAAATCACTGATCACAGATGCCTATAATAAATAATAATAAAAATTTGAAATGTTAGAAGAATTACCAAAATGTGACAAAGAGACACAAAGTGAGCAAATGCTATTGAAAAATTGGCACTGAAAGACTTATTGGATGCGGGGTTGCAACAAACCTTTAATTTGTAAAAACCAGTATCTGCAAAGGGCAATAAAACGAGCTATGCCTGTACTTCTGTAATTGAATCTTCCGTATTCAGAATTGTAACTGAACTTCTGTAAATCTGTAATCTTAAGAAGAGGTTCTTCTGGATAGCTTCTGTCCCTGAGCCTGAGCCTCAGAACACAGTCTACATGTGTCAACCTCCAGTCAAACTGAAGACCCATGAGCATGAGAATAAATACTATATGTCACTGAGTTTGGGGATAATTTGTTAATGCAGCATCATTGTTCACATCTTCCTGTTCCTTATTATTTCTTCCCTTCTCTTTTCTAGGGACTTTTTGTGGAAAAGATCATCTACTTTCACTGCTGTAATTGTCCCTTCTAGGGAGAAGACCACTAACTTCGCCTCTCGCCTGGCCTTTGTTCTGGCCCTAGGCTCTCTCACACGATGTTTAAACAATAGATACCTACTTGATACGTGAAGGAAGGAAAAAATGAAGCACACATCAATTAGTTGCCTACTAGACATGTACACAGCTTTTAGATTTTCAGATTTCCTTACTTTTCACCTAATTTCTTTTTCCATTCTGGGATTTCTGCCAGATTACCACATTGCATTCACTTGTCATGTCTCCTTATGCTCCTTTTGGCTGAGACAGTTTCTCAGACTTTCCTTACTTTTGATGAACTTGACAGTTTTGAGGAGTACTGGTCAAGTGTTTTGTAGGATGCTCCTACTGGAATTTCTGATGTCTATCTCATGACTAGACTGAAGTAATGGGTTTTGGGGAAGACAACAACAGACCTAAAGTGAAATTTTCATCACATCATAACAAGAGTATATGCTTTCAACTTGATTTATCACTCTTGATAGTGACCCTAATCACCTGGTTGAGGTATTAGATAACAGTTTTCTCCTCTGAAATCACTTTTCTCCCTCTTTCCATACTTTACCTTTTGGAAATGAAGTCACCATGTGCAGCCCATACTTAAGGAGTGCAGCAGTATGGCCCCCTTTTTGAGGATGGAATACCTACATAAATTATTTTGAAATTCTTCTGCATGGGAGAGTTCTCTCTTCTTGCTTATTGAATTATCCTATCACTTATTTATATCAGTATTGACTAAGAGAGAGTTACTTTCTATTGTGGGATATGGTACAATACTACTTTATTTTGCTGCTCTAATTCTTCCAGCTTTGGTCATTAGGAGCTCTTTAAGTTGGACTGAGTTGTCCTGTGTCCCTCTGGCAAAATTCCATCAATGTAGGGGTTCTTTTTTGTTTTTAATACTTTCTTACTTTCTGTCACTGTAAGGTGTTCTAGGATCATCTTGTGTATCTCCTACTCTAGGTCTAGAATCAACCATTTATCCAAGGATCCCTTGTTCTTCTTATTGGAGAATGGTATTAGAAACTAAGACATAGGTGTTAGGTATAATTGTTCCTGGGGTACTGTTGCTTGTAGGATCTCTCAACTGACAGAGCAAGGATTATGTGCGTGTATACTAACCCATGCGAATATTTATATCTATAAATAGTTTCACATATAATCATCTGTATCTACGTAATGTTAAACATGAGTGTGTACTAATGTCCAATTCTTATTCGTTACCACACGGATTATGCTAACTTCTTCTCCTTGCTTACCTGTAGATTCCTATTCTAACAGTAAAACACCTGGCTCCCTCTATCTACCAACTATTTACTTGATTTTTCAATTCCACTATATATGTATAGCATGTATACATACATATATCAGGATTATTAAGCCCTATCCCCATGGGAAACAACTTTATTAACTAGAGTGCAGTGCTTACATACAGCTCCTTTTGCCTTTAGTCTTAAAGACTCCACTAATTTCAAAGTAACTTAGGTCAGAAACTTCCTTCCATTCTCTTCAGTGAGGCTGTTTCTAACATTTATAATACAGTTAGATTCTGTTGTCACAATTTTCTTTCCTTCCTGAGATCTCTGACCTCTTAAATGATTTTTTAAAAGGTACATTGATTAAAGTTTACTTCGTGCTGTAAAGTTCTAAGGGTTTTGATGAATGCATAAAGTCAGGTATCTGGCATTACAGTAGCAGACAGAATAGGTTCACCACCTAAAAATCCCCTGTGCTTCACCCACTTAACCTTCCCCTCTTGTCCCCAAAACTCCTGACAACCACTGATCTTTTTGCTGCCCAATTCCATAACATCACATAATTGGAATAATAAAATACATAGCCTTTTCAGACTGGCTTATTCCAATTAGTAATTTGTATTTTAAGTTCATCATACTGTTTTTTTCATGGCTTCACAGCTCATGTGTTTTTATGACTAAATAATATTCCATTGCATGGATGTACCACAACTTGTTTATCCATTCACCTATTGAACGGTATCTTAGGTGCTTCCAAGTTTTGGCAATTAGATCCCATACGAAACATGAAGGCTTGATTTTCCATTCTCAATACTTTGTTTCATGATGAAAATAGGAAATTAAGTGAATGTATACATACGAGATGCTGAGACTCCCAGCTATCTTCTCTACCAGGATCCCAGAATCTTGCACCAGGCCTTTTATCCTCCAGGTAGGATGTAGAAAGTATTTTCTCCAGCAGATCTAAATAAGGATACAAGAGGAATGATGTGGCATTAAGGATTCCTCAATACAATGGACCAAGCAGGTCACAGTCCACAAACCCCACCTGTTTCTTCAATCCCGGAGAGTTTTTAGTTTCTCATTCTCATGTAATAGACAATCAAAAAACCACAAAAATTCAATGGAAAGCTTATACCGAGGAAGACATAAGGTAACTTGGAGAAAAGAGACTTTGAAACGAGAAGGAAACTTAAATTATTTTCATTAATAATCTCAGAGATAGCAAACATTGCAACCACAAAGAGAGAGTAGAATGTCAAGTAAAAAAAGAAATACTCAGAGAACAACACTAATTTTTAGCAAGCAATAAAAAGTTACAGCAGAAATGAAAAACTCAAGTGAAGGCCTGAAAAGATAAGATTAAAAAAATTGAGGACCAGAACAGGACGTTTAGTAAATTACAGTTTCAGAAGAGAGAATAGAAGACACAGAGGAAAGAATATCACTAACCATACTATCTGAGCAAAATTTCCAGGATTAGAAGATGAATTCTCAGATTAAATTGGCTCAATAATATCTAGAATAAATAAAAACAGACTCATAGCAAAGTAATAGTGAAATTTTAAAATACTGGTCCTAAAATCTTCCAGGTAAGAAACCAAATTAGGGCTCATCTGAAAGATTAGTAATCAATATGGCTTTAAATTTATTAAGAATAGTATAGGAAAATAGAAGAAAATGATAAATGGTTCAAAATTCTAAAGGAAAATGACTTCCAGCCAAGAATTCTATACCTAGCTAAACATTACTCAAGTAGGGACAGAATTAAAATAATTTCAATTATGTACAGTTTTAAATAATTTATCTCCCATGTGTGACTTCTCAAGAAGCACTTAGAAGATGACCTCCACCAAAATGAGCATAAATCAGGTAGTGAAAAGCATGGAGTACAGGAAACAGAAGAGTTTTCAAAGGAGAAAGGTGGAGAGAGTACGCTGATGATGGTGATAAGAGATTTCAATAGAAGAGTTGTCAAGTAGTTGACTAGCAGCTGGTCCAGCTGGAGCATGTCAGAAAATGCCAGGAGAGAATTCTCTAATAAGATGAAACTGTTGGAATGCCTTGTATGCAAATTGGTTGACAGCATATTTAAACAGTTAGCAGAAAGTTTGGGGTTGAAACAGTGATAAATACACTCAAAACTATACAAATGAAAAAGCAAAAAAATTATTAACTCCAGGCAAAGGAAAAAGTAATGCAAGAGAAAAAAATCCTATCATAGTTTTTAAGCTGTGAATAGCATTTGCACAGTCATAGTAAATTAAACACTGAACACTGATAAATAAATTGTGATATAACTTTATAGAGAGGACAGGGGAAGAGAATAGTGTAAGTGTGATAGAGCAGGGGTTAGAGTGAAAACTAACTCTTCTTATTCCTAGTTCAGAAAGATAGAAATAATGCTATCTTTTAAAAATAATAATTATTGATACAAATATTTTTTTAGACATATGGAGGTAAGCTGTGAAAGGTTAAACAAGTAGAAAATTAAAGGTTGCCTTTAGGAAAGACAAATGGAGGTGGAGAGAGGGAAGAAACTGCTACTTTGGGTAACAAACTTGAAGAAGTGGATTTTATATGTATACAAGTAAAATTTTGATAAACGTAGAAAGTAAAAATTCACATACAAAAACAGACACATAGATCAATGGAACAGGACAGAAAGTCCAGAAATAAACCCACGCACTCATGGTCAATTAATCCATGACAAAGGAGGCAAGAGTATACAATGGAGAAAAGATGGTCTCTTCAATATGTGGTCCTGGGAAAACTGGACAGCTACCTGTAAAAGACTAAAATTAGAACATTCTCTAAAACGATATACAAAAATAAACTGAAAATTGATTAAAGACCTAAATGTAAAACTTCATACTATAAAACTCCCTGAGGAAAACATAGGCAGGACATTCTTTTGCATAAACTGTAGCAATATTTTTTTTGGATCCATTCCTAAAGTAAAGGAAATAAAAGCAAAAAATAAACAAATAGGACCCAATTAAACTTAAAAGTTTCTGCACAGCAAAGGAAACCACTGACAAAACAAAAACACAACATACTGAAGGGAGAAAATACACGCAAATGATATGACTGATAAGGGATTAATATGTAGCATATATAAACAGCTCATCCAACTCAACACTTTAAAAAACGCAAACAACCTGATTAAAAAATGAGCAGAAGAAATGAATAGACATTTTTCCAAAGAGGAAATCAGATGGTCAACAGGCACATGAAAAGATACTCAACAACACTAATCATCAGGGAAATGCAAATCAAAACCACAATGAGATATCCACTTTACACCTGTCAGAATGGCTATCATCAAAAAGAATACCAATAAATGCTGGTGAGGATGTGGAGAATCGGGAACCCTCTTTACAGTGGTACTTTGGTGAGAATGTAAATTGGTGCAGCCAGTGTGGAAAATAGTATGGAGGATTCTCAAAAAACTAAAATTAGAACTGTCATATGACCTAGCAATTCCACTCTTGGGTATATATCCAAAACCACTAATTTGAAAAGATAAATGCACCTCAATGCTCATAGCAGTGTTATTTACAATTGCCAAGATATGGAAGCAATCTAAGTGTCCATCAGCAGGTGAATGGATAAAGAATACACACACACACACACACACACACACACACACACACACTGGACTACTACTCACCCATAAAAAGGATGGAATATTGCCATTTGCAGCAACACTGATGAACTTGTAGGGCATTGTGCTAAGTAAAATAAGTCAAACAAAGAAAGACAAGTATTGTATGATACCACTTACATGTGGAATCTGAAAAATACAACAAAATAGTGATTACAACAAAAAAGAAGTAGACTCATTGATACAGAGAACTAGTGGTTACCAGTGGGGAGGTAAGGAGGGGCAATATAGGGGTAGGGGAGTGGGAGGTACAAACTACTGGGTATAAGACATGCTCAAGAATGTACTGTACAATATGAGAAATACAGCCAATATTTTGTAAAAGCTGTAAATGGAAACTAACCTTTCAAAATGGTACAAAATATAAAAATAGTAAATAAATATTTTAAAAATTCATTAATAAAGCACAGTGAGAGTCAGAATTTGGCTCATTCAGAATGGAATCACAAATGACCCTCCTCCTCACCACCCTCCTAATCCAACATACAGTACTTTGTATGAATTAATAGCAAACAATTTTTGCTCTGACTAAAGGAGAACTGAAGAATTTGGCATGTTTTGTTGCAAGAGGGGGTGGTGAGAAGGGGGATGGCTAGAGGAAACATTTGGCATGTAGCCATTCTATGTATGTCCTCTTGGTCTGGGCTGCTTTCTGCGTTTAGAGAGAAATTACACCAAAAGACAGAGAAGCTATTTTCATCAGAGGCTTTTTTAACATTCTTGGCCAAGTTGTCCTGTTTTAGAACCCAGGTGACGAAGTGCAAATCAGAGTTAGGGAGTGGACTGTTCTCCTCGGTTCTCCATGGAACACAGTTCTGCTGGTTTGGATGTACTGTGAACACATCAACAACCTTATGTGGGATACTATCAGCAGGGGCAATGATGAGATTCCTTCATGAAGGTTCATGAGTAGCATGTGTATTTTGACTATTTGGAGTTGAACTAAAGAGAAAGAATGTGGTAGATGTTACTCTGTATTTGTAGCAAAGAAGCAATGTCTTTAACTCAGGTGTGTTTGCCCCAGATATCAGAGCTCAAGCCAAGGGCTTGTGTAGAGTAATCCCAGGGAACAGGAGTCAGGTCTTTGAAGACTGGGTAGGGAGGGAGGAAACACCAGTACAAAAATATATTATTAAACTGATAACCAATTGGGTAATTAAAGCTCCATCCTACTGGAACCCTCTGAAACGCCATGTAGAATTCCCAGAATTATGCACTTGAGAGATCATGGAAGATGGAGACATTTATTTATGACTCTCATCCCCCACTGGCCCAGGTTTTATACAGGCAGGAGTGCCTTTCCCTTAGGCATACTCAGAATCAGAGATGCCCTGACAGAACACAAAAGATTCCTGGTGTAGCTGGGGCTACCTGCTCTCAGGTTACACTTGTAAAGGTGGTTCTCACATTAATGACTGGAGTAAAAATGTTGTCCAGAGAAGATGAGGTGGGGCAGAAGAGGTGTTTGCTGCAATGTCTGATATACTTTTATGTGGATTCCCAGAAATTCTTGGGGAGAAGCTTTCTTTGAAAAGTGAGCCTATATGGGCAAGCAGATAAGAATAACACTGGAACCTGGAGTGTAGTTGTTAGCGTGATTTTTATTTTCGGGCTGCTGAGGACTGAGATACTCAGTTTATATTTAGATTTATATTTGTCTTTTATGAGGGCTCAACCCCAAAAGGATACTGGGAGAAGCAGAGTTTGGAGATGGGAGTGGTTTGTCATCTTCACTTAGGGACTTGAAACAGAGAGGTGAGCTCATCTTGAAAGCAGGACCCTCAACATCTATAAAACATTCAGATGACTCTCAAAATCATACTGAATTTCAACTTTGCCTGGAGAACGCACACCTTGAGCAGTGAAGAGAAAATGGAAGGGAACTGGACAGGCTGAGCAGAGCCTCCCAAAAGCATTAACTGGCAGTCAAGTACTTGATACCTTCTGAGGAACATTGATTTTTTTCACCCAGCATTCCTGGTTGGTAAAACTAACTCTGCTACCACAGCTACAGCAGATTGAATGTGGGACTGCAGGAGGGGCCAGAAAACCAGATATGGCCAGGGTAAGACTGATCATGTGGCCAGTGAGGCAACTTTTCATGCTATTCACACATTGCCCTGGAACCGTGATGTGTGTTTCCAGTATCAAAGGGAGCATCATACGACTTCTTTGCATACTAGGGGATCTAGCTGTGGCAGGAGTCATTTCTAAGCACTAGTGTTATACTGTGCAGTGCTTAACAGGCACTTCTTACCAATGAGTCAGAAAAAGTATTTTTGAGAAATTATCGTCTATTATTTCTCTTCATTTTATCCTCTTCCTACTCTATATTCAAGTATGTATCACAGCTGGCTTGGTGAACAGTACCTCCAGGGCTGTGTGTGTGTGTGTGTCTGTCTGTCTTTCTGTCTGCCTGTGCGCGTGCGCAAACAGGGCCAGGAAGCTAGAGAGCACTGTCATCCTGAATGGGCTACCTGGATCTGGTTTGTATGGCCTGCCTATAACCAGAGCAAACCAAGGACATGATACATAATGACATCCCACTTCTCTCCTGTAGAGGTTTGGTAACACATCAGCCTCCAAAGCCTTGACATGATGCTAGCTGAAGTTGTTTCTCACAAGCCCAGCCCATGAGAGCTGAATCCAATCAGTTTCTAGAACATAAAGAGATGAGATAGTTCTCATACACTTGTGTCGGGTACCTGGGATTTATACTCTCTCTATAAAGCTATCTCTGGCAAAATAAAATGGAAAAGGGCAACCAAAAAATACCTGATACCAGTTAAAAGCCCTGTCACAGAGAACCTATTTTAGTGAACATTAGACTACAACTAGATACTTGGCCATTTAATAGAAGCTTCTCTGCACAACACACAGCTCTGATTACACACACGGCTACTGGCAGGCATCTCCATTTCTGCTACTTGACATTAATTGAAGGATTTCCTGTGCTCTGTGAAGCCTTCTGCTGCCTCTGCCAAGACCACCCAAGAAGTAAAGCCTTTAGACAACCAAGGGGGAAGCTCTTGGGATGTGCACATCTGATGCTACAAACGCCAAGGACTAAGTGGATCAAATTTATTATATTGTGATAAAGCCTCTTCATCATGATTTCCTAGGAGATCAACTTATCCTGAATGTAAAATGTAGAAAAATGTTAAATTAGGGCCATGTGATGGACTGATTGTAGAAAGCAGGCACATAAAGATGCTGAAGTCAGCAGGTTAGGACCTAAGACTCAGTTACTTCTTCAGCAATTCAGTCATGAGGAGCGTCCCCAGGATTAAAAAGCACAAGGATGTGGTGCCTTTTGGAAACCCTGCAGGCAAGAAGGAAGCTTTTAGTGAGTGGCTGCTTTCCTGGATAATTTTCATCCCTATCAACAGTGTGGGGTTCCTGGAAAAATACAGGATTTGGCGTCAGGAAGACTGGGGTTTGAATTCCAACCCAGCCACTTATAGGGACTCTGGGCAAATTACTTAATCTTCTGGTTCTTAAAAGTAATAGTTTTCTTACCCACATCTTCCTCTTCAATTTGATTCAGAACTTACATTTCTAATTATGACTTTATACTCTGGCAAGAGAAAGCCACTTTGGGGGGCTATTTTCTGAAAATGACCCAGGTCTCCTGTCAGTCAGCAAATACTAAACTGACTGAGGTTTCAACAGCAAGTGGCTCTTCAGAAAGAATATTAATGAAGGAGTTACTTAATAAGCTAATGAGTAGATGAATAAAAAAGAGAAGAATATGCACAGATGAGAGAAACAAAGGAAAAAGAGCACAAAGAAGCATTTATAGGCTCTTCTCAAGTGAGATTCTTAAACGGAGGTCAACTGCCTGTGGCTTTGGAGGCCATAAATTGTAGTCACTTCTAATCTGAAACACTCTTGAAAGGCCACTGCAAATAAGATTCTCTGTCACTGCAGTGGCTGGGGTTACCTGGGGAAATCATGCTTTTGTGGCGCATGTGAAGGAAACTAGCGACACTGATAAGGGACTAATGAACGGCAGGTTCTCAGCCAATCAGCTGGGCCTGCAGAAGACCTGGCTTTTCAGAACAAGCTTCTCTGACTCTTAGTGGCCACCTGAGAGGGCCACCCGCAGGACATAAAACACAGCTCCCAACTGCATTGTGTTAGGAGAATCTTCTGATGCCCACCCCTCATGATAAGGAAGAGAAGGTCCCCATGATATCACCAATGTCATCACTCTCCCCTCCACACCTAGACAAGAACTCATGTGCCTCTGACTCAGGGACTATCAGAGTCAAAAGAGATCTGAGAGCATCTGACCCAGCGTCTTCATGTCACAGAGGAAGAACTGGAGGTCTGAATTGACTTGGACAACTTTTCCTTTCTCAGTCATTCATGGATGAGCTGGCTTAGCTTCAGTCTTGTCATTGTATAGAACTCTCACTACTCAGATGGCCAGGAGGAGATAACATCATAGATAAGTAGGATGTAAATGTCAAAGTTGGGTGGAGCCCAAGGTGTCGCTTGTTTATTCATTTATTCCTGTATCTTTAAGGAAGGATATCTATTGATGCTTTTTAATACCTGATTTCTTATCCCCTAAAGTCAGATAAAGAGGAAAATAATCAAAACGTGGCTGGTTGGTATTTATGAAGAATTGTACATACATTATGGGTTTAGATCTTCATAACATCCTGCACCTCTTGGTAGGTAGACATGTAGACTTCCATTTTACAGGCAGATACAGTTCCAGGGAGGCTACATTTAGATACGTCATTTTCAATACCAGATGAATCATCTGTTGGTATTTCTTGCTTTCTTATCTGTCTGAGGTAATGGACTGAGTTACCTAGAAACAATATGAAAGTCTTTTTTTACATTTCCTTAAACTGCTGAGGAGCTAGCCAGCCCCCTGCTTTCTTTCTGTTACTACTGAACTAGCAGCATCTTCCAAATAAAAGGCATGCCCCAAGGTCACAGTGCTTGTACATCACATGCACTTCTGACTGGCATTGGCTATCATAAATCCTTTCTCAGATGATATAAGATTGATAAAAGTGAAAAAAAAAAAAACAGACAACTTGAATGAAAAAGCAACTGCCTTCTGTTTTTGTTCCTGTCACATTCACAAAATCTTTCACAGAAAAATATCTGTAATTAAGTGATGCTGACAAAACAAAGCAAAAAGCATTGGATTGCAATTTACAACCTCTTACTCATATTTATACAGCACTTCAAATGACTACTTTTTCCCCTATTATTCCCATTTTGCAGATGAGGAAATTGAGCTTCAATGAGTTTAGGTGAAATGGATTTCCTGAGTCTTCCGATCAGCACTTTGCCCAGGTGAACCACAAGTATTTGCTGAATTGAAAAGCATTCACTTCTTTATCTCTTTTTGCACTTAATATTCAAATTAGTGGTTGAGCCAATTTTTTTTTTTTTCTCAGAGAAGTGCACACCATGGAAATGTGCCTCTGGGAATGCAAATAGCCCACTCGATGTATGAGGCAACCATAAACAAATGGAGATTTGCACAGATGTAATTAAGAACAGAAAATACAAACCTATGTGCAGAACCATGATTTACAGTCAAATTCACCTGCCTTGAAAGCTTATATTAGATTGCTCCTCGTTTGATTACCAAGCTGGTATTTCAATGCAAAGCATATGCTTGTGGGCCCCCAGGTTTGCTGTGCTTATGAATTAGCTAATAACTTTGAAATGAACCTTTTAAGGGAGGATTGGTTTATGCCTCCACAATGCAAACATGCACAAGTGAAAATATATGCATCTCAACTGGTTATTTTTGTAGGGAGGACAAATGTGTAAAAACATGTTTACTAGGAATAAAATTCTGGTTTTGACTGTTTGCCAAATGTTACACAAGTCATTAGTGATGTTCAGTGCTTAGCAGCTCTTTCGAGACATCTTTTTGGGTATCAAATATGTTCATTCTCCAATGTATAAGCACATACGATATTTTAAAGTATTCATAGAACCAAGCTGCTGGCTTGACATAAAATGGGCAGCGGCTGTTCAGTTTCTCTCATTTATCCTCTTTGGGATCTCAGATCTTAGTTTTGGTCAAAATCTTAGCTTAACTTTCCAAATTTAAGTTAAATATCCTAAAGCAGTTGTTTGGTCCACACTCCCATCTCCACCTTACATTCTCCTCTCTCTATTGTATTCAAGAGGGTAAAATTTCTTTTTAATTTTCTTTGGGGGAAGTTTATTAGGTTTACTTACTTGTTATTATTATTATTTTTTATTTTAATGGAGGTACTGGGGCTCAAACCCATGACCTCATGCATGCTATGCATGTGCTCTCCAACAGAGCTATACCCTCCCCCGAGGGTAAACTTTCTAATACAAAACCAGAAAGCATAAATCAAAGGGCTGGAACACCAGGGCTTGGTTTTAACCCTCACTGCTCCCTCTACCCACATGTACAACTTCTTGAAAAGTTGAAATTATCTACAAGAAAGTTTCTTCAATGTCACTTTGTAGACTCAATGGATGTTATTAAGATGAATAAAATACTGACCCAACAGTAAACCTTGGGTCTTTATCACCATGTAAACTCACAATGTTTGTCAATATTATTTGCTGTCTTGATCAAAAACTGTAGGTTATCAGTAAAGCAAAATTCCCTCCTACATGCAGACCGACCACAGTGAGTGTTACTATAGTTGTCTGTCCAGCTGGAGCTCCACACCACAGTCTTCCCATTAGAAGGGACCCTGGCCATTTGAGGGCCTAGGAGAAGTCACCCTGAGGAACGTGTTGTGTTGGAAACAAATAGCAGAACTGTGTATCTCTTATACCCAGAAAGAAAAATTACGTCAGGGGAGGAAGAATCCTGTTCAAGGCAAAATACCAATGTTGAGACAGAAGTGTAAGTCAAAAAATGGGCACAGTTATGATGTTGCAATGGAGGTAAAAATCCCAAATGAGGAGAAGATTATGTCAGAGTAGCAGGAGGCAAGAATAAGGATACACCCAAATGGTAGGCAGCCTGGATACATCCCAGAGCAGAGCATCATGGCAGAACAAAAATAGGTAGAGCAGATGAGACAACTGCTAAAGAGAAGTCACATTGCCCCATTTTATACATCTAGAGCCAGCGTCAGCACAACATCCACCCAATTGACCAAAGGCTCTAGAAAGAGTAAGTCAGGCTTCACACTCACTATGCAGTCGTGATTCTGGAGGGACAGACATTTCACGGACTCTCCTCCACACTGCCCACCTCTAAGAAGATGGGGAAAACCTGAAGACACAGAGTTATCAAGGGAAAAGGGAAAAGAACAGAAGCAAATGAGGCTGGATAACAGACAAGATAAGACATCATGCACCATTAGAAAATAAATAAATTGCTTATATTCATGAAAATCAAAAACTGTGTGTGATCCCGAAGAAAACTCTTCACATTTGAATCTTAAAAAAAAAAAAAGCCATGCAAATAAGGGCCCATTATTTCCCCCTCTGCACGGAATGACTGGCTTTGAGTTTTAACATGGGAGGAAAAGCCAGATGGCGGCAGACGGGCTTATTATAGAAAGTCCACTTGCACTGAAGTTTTCTCAGCACTCTCCATCGCTGCTGAGTGAGGTTTTATTTTGTTTCCTTCTTAAGCGTAGGGCAGGCAAGTACCAAAATTTGTATAAAGTCTGCAACCTTTTCATGAAAATGTTCTATTCAATACCTCCTATACATGATATACGATGCGACCACAGGAAAACTAGTGTTGCTGCAGACGTTAATCATAATTATGAAAATTTTTAATTTAAATGTAGGTCTGAACACACAAAATACAGTGCATGGCCATCTGTTAGTTTTCCATCTGGGCTCATTTGCAAAATACATTCTGTTTCACTCCCCCCTTCCCCCTCTATTTATAATCTTCCCTGGAAAACAAATATGGCTAATCTATGGCATGCCAGAGCTGAAGTTAGCTATTTACAAGTGGCTTTTAATAGACATGACTACACAGTTGAAAGCAGTAACAGAAACTTCTTCAAGTTCTTTTTTTTTTGTGGGGGAGGTAGTGAGACACCTCCTTAGACTTTTGTCAGTAGACTTTTCCCTTGAGAGTCCCCCATCCCTATGTAAGATAGTTTTACAGCTTATTTGTAAAGAATAATGAAAAACAGAATATTGCTCTACTTTTCTCTCCATATGATGGTAAGAATAATTTCGAAAATTTTAGAGCTGTTGTTGCAGCATTATTCCTAATTGCCAAAAAGTGGAAATACAAATGTCCATCAACTGATGAATGGATAACCGAAATGTGGTGTATCTATAAATTTAATAATATTTGGCCATAAAAATGAAGTACTGATACATGCTACAGCAGGGATAACCCTGACAAACGTTATGTCAAGTGAAAGGAGCCTGACACAAAAGGCCACATGTTGTTTGATCTCTTTTATATAAAATGTCCAAAGCAGGCAAATCTATAGAGACAGAAAGTATATTAGCAGTTCCCTAGGGCTGGAGGGTGGGGTTGGGGCAAATGGTGAGTGACTGCTAATAGGTTTCTTTTATGGGTGATAAAAAATATTCTAAAATTAGATGATGACAGTTGCACAATTCTGTGACTATACTAAAAAATACTGAATTATACATTTTAAACAAGTCAACTTTATGAATTATGTAAATTATATCTCAATAAAGGTATTAAAGCACAAGACAGAGATGCAGAAATCATTTAGTCCATTTTTCATATTTTAAAGATGGTGCAGTGAGGTCCTGGAGGGTCAAAAAGATTATTACCAAGTTGGTTAGTGTTAAGGTTTCTGGACTTCCACTCAGTACATAATGCTGAATGATGACAGTAATAAATTTACCTGGTGATATAAACAGAGTGGACTGAAGAAGGAGAGGTCCAAGTGGAAAGATGAATCAGAAAGCTACTGCAGTGATTCCAAATAAGGGTCAGGAAGGCCTTTTCCAAATAAGGGTCAGGAAGGCCTTTAAAGATGGCAACGGTAGTAAGAATAGAGCAGTTTGTTTGGATGCAGTCGATCTTTTGGAGGTCAAATGTTTATGACTTTGTATCTGACTGACTATGAGGGGACACAGAGGGGAAAGAATCACAGATGAATACGATGGCTGTGACCAAAGAGCCTAGAGGAAGTAGAAACTGGGCAAGAAAGAAGATGAGTGTAATTGTCAATATGAGTTGGAGTCATTGACAGAACACAAAATGCAGACACTACACAGGAAGCTAGATGGCAGAAAACAAATTGTGTCAAAAAGCTTAGGGCTAGAGACAAAAAAGGGAGTCATCTGGTGGGCAGGGACAGGGAAAGCAATGAACGACCTCAGATGCACTGAGTGAGACAGACCCTCTTCAGTCATGATGCATTGGTGTCATCAGTCCATGAATAGTCTTTTTAATCTTATGTACATTTTGTAGACAATAAAATGAACAACTGTGAGCCCACCACCCAAACCCAAGATCTGAAATATTTGCTGACAACCAGCTTCTCTGTGTGTTACTTCCCTTTTCTGTATGCTGTTCCTCCTTAGCTGCATTGTATACTTGTTGAACCTGGGGGTTGTCCCTGCACTTTGTTACACACACACACACACACACACACACACACACACATACAATACTGTTTAGTTTTACTTGTGCTTGAACCCTATAGAAGATATATCAAAAAACTGAATGGGGGTAGCTGCTGTGGGGACAGGAGAGAGCAAGGCAGAGAGTGAGGATGGAACAATGGAGCTCCTACAAGGGTAGAGAGAAAACAGAGAAAAGGGGATGGAAAGCAAAAGAAAGACTCCAAAATAAAGGTGGGACACCAGGACAGGTCAGCAAAAACAAGGGAGTGGATCTAATTTAAGCCTGCCAAAGACGGCAGGATAGAATTTTGGAATTTAACATTTGACGCCTCATCCTTTGGTGGAGCTTTTAGTCTACTTAGGCAGTAAGTGGGAAATTAACAAAATCAAACAAAAGCTCTGACTCTGGAGATAGGCAAGACGAGGAAAAGTCTGCAAGAATCAAACTGATGAGATGAGGGGAAAAAAGTGAATGGCACTAAAATATGAACGAAGGCAGCTGGAAATTTTGAGAACGAGGCTCTCGTGGAAATATATGTTGTAAAAAGGAAAACACAGTTCCCAGAAGATCTATTATCACAAAGAGAATGGAAATATACAAGCAGGCTTTTTCTGTGTTTCTGCCATAGTGGAGTGAGGGGGACAAAAGTATTCATCCAGCCTCAACAGATGAGTGGATTTCTCTCATGCTTAGGACGTTAACCAAATTCTGTAGTTCCCAGTCCTGAGGAGTTTAGGTTGAGAATAAGGGCAAACAAAAACCTCTGAAAAGAAAATCCAGATGCACAGGTTCCCACATGGAAACCAGGAAACCAGAAGTCATTGAGGGTGCCACCTCTGGAACACTATTATTCCCCAAAAAACATGTATTGAGCATTTGTTTATTTACCAGGCCCACAGTTAGGTCCTAGGAATTCAGAGAAAAGAAAGAAGTCCCAATCTGCCCTTAAAGAGTAAGACAGACAGATAGACCAGCTACCTGTTACCAATCATGTGATAAATGCTATGATGGAGCATGGATATCAAGAGACAGGCATTCCTAACTCTGCAAGGGGCTTAACTCACCAACTCCATCTCCTGTGGGCTGAGGTTTACTTTGGGGTTGTTAAGCAACAACCCCACATACACATACACACTTTTAAATTTTAGATTGAACCTGCTGCCTGCTTGCCCTCCCCACTCTCAGGCAGAGAAGCAGAGAGAACAGGAAGTTGGAGCGGTCATCTGTGTGTAAGAAACTATCTCCCACAGGTGTGGGTGAACTCAGGACCAGGGGAACACAGGGCAGAACATCAATGGCGTCTGTTAAACAGCCCAAAGTAGGCTATTGTCCCTTCCTTCCAACCATATCTAGGTCATATCCATCTCCACAGGACACTGACTCTTCCTCAGCCCTAAACGTTCAAGACCCTCCACTCCTCCGTCAACTCTGACGCTTGCCTCATGGCTCAGTTGTAGTACCTCCCCGTGCAATGAACACAGAGAATGTGTGTCCACTGCTGCACATGTATAGTTGACCATAAATTACCAGTTGTCTTTGTGGTTTCTGAACATTCCATCCTACTTAAATTCCATCCCTTCCCAAAGGGCAAGGATTGTGTCTTACTGCCTTTGCATTGCTCACGGTGCCTAGAAAATATTTGTACTGATTATTGTTCAGATAGAAGAAACTCTATTCTGTGAGCCTTTGTAAACCGAGCCTTTCCAGTAAGTCAGCCAATCCAACACTAACCCAAAAAGCCAATTCTTAATACTGAGACAATAAACCAAGCCACCTCTGAGGTGAAGAAATGCACTGTATTTTAATGTAAACCAAGTTAGCCTAATACAGGGTTTTGACTTCTTGATAGTCTTCTGTTAAAAATTAGTGAACTGGTGAGAGTCAGAAAGTAGTGATATATTTGAAACCATAGTGAAGAATCAGAGCAGATGCAAGACATAAAAGGGAGATAGCACACTGGCTTTAAGTGTATATAGCAGAAAACACTGATGTCTGCTTCTTCACATTTATTTTAAAATTTTTTGCCCGTGGACCACCTTAATTTTGGATACTACCCGTCCCCATAAGTGTTGTAAAGAACAATTGCACATTCGTAAAAAAAAAAAATCTTTATTATGGTATATATTTTCTGACAGTTCAACTAGCCTGGAAATCCTGAGCCTTGGGAAGTCTGGGTCTCATTTTTATATTTACCCAGTGAACATGCTGTTTCTCACTAAAGTCAGTTGAACTATATGGGCCAGTTTCTCTTGTCAGCTTCTTGAAGCTTTGAACTGGAAAAAGAAATACACAGCAGGGTAATCTAGCCCTTTGAAATTTGGGACAACCAGGAAAGATGCACTGTGGTATTGATTTGTAATAGGCTTTGTTCACACGACATCAGTCTATAGTATGATGAGGATTCTTCTTGGATTAAGATGTCCAGTGGTTATAAATGAAAAGCTGTTCTCTCTTTTGGAAGGAAGGGGGGCTTAGGTGATGTATGTAATTTTCAGTTATTTCCTTTGTGGGACTTTTGGCATTTGAAAAAAGGCATGTCCTTTCATTAGTGGCACAAAAGGTGGTGCACAAGGACGTGTCGATTTAGAAGTTAATGCATCACACGGTTTTTCTCTCATGGAGTTGAAGAGACTGAAAGAGCCACTCTCCTGGGCTTTTAAAACTGATACTTACTGTGTATCGAGTTCTCACAATATGCTGGGCAAGGTCCTAGCACTTTATGGCGGTACATTCATCATCTCATCTCATGCTCGCCGGGACTCTAGAAGCTGTGCACCCATCAGTCCATCAGTTTGTTTTAGAGATGAACAGACAGGCTCGGAGAGGCGAGGTGACCGGGTCAAGGTTCAGAGTGAGCAGAGAGCAGGACTGAGATAAGGACTGAGATCTGTTTATCTCCAAAAGCCAGGTATGCAACAATGAGTCTACACTACCTGCCTTCATCCAAAATACCTTCACTGGCCAGACTGGGTGGGTCATCTGTTGGGTATTTACAGACTTCTTGTTGGTATAAGAGAGATGAGTCAGATAATTCCTTTCAGAAGAAATTATTTAAATTATTTTGACTTTTAAACCTTAACTCTTCAAAAGGCTTAATTCTAAAAATTCACTTATTCTGGCTCCATATAAGGTGTCCCTGGCATATACTGGGATGGGTTTTTGTCTGATTTTCCCCAATTAGGCATGTAATCCCAATTAGGATTGCTAGAGTCTCAGTATTTTGGAATTTCAAATTATTTTTATGTATCAGTAATTTTGTGGGTGTAATGAATTCTTTCTATTATAAAAATCTTAAATCTAACCTACTTAAGTCTTGACATCTGTCCATAGCAATCTATACTAAATTCTACTCCTGGGTATACACCTGAAAAAAACAAAAACACTAATTCAAAAAGATACATGCACCTCATTGTTCATAGCAGTATTATTTACAATTGCCAAGATACGGAAGCAACTTAAGTGTTCACCAACAGATGAATGGATAAATAAGATGTGTGTGTGTGTGTGTATACACACACACACACATACACATATACATTCCACACAATGGAATATTACTCAGCCATTTAAAAAAATGAAAATTTGCCATTTGCAACAACATGGATGGACTTGAAGGGTATTACGCTAAGTGAAGTAAGTCCCACAGAGAAAGACAAATACTGTATGATATCACTTATATGTGGAATCTAAAAAATACAACAAACTAATGAATGTAACAAAAAACAAGCAGACACACAGATATAGAGAACAAAGTAGTGGTTACTAGTGGGGAGAGGGAAAGGGGGAGGGGAAATATAGTGGTAGGGGATTAAGAGGTACAAATAAAAAAGCTTATATATAAAATAAGCTACAATGATATAATGTACAATATGGAGAATAAGCAATATTTTATAATAACTATAAGTGGAATATAACCTTTAAAAATTGTGAATCACTCTGTTGCACACTTGTAGCTTATATAATACTGTGCTTCAACGATACCTTGATTAAAAAAATTAAAAAAAAACCCAACAAACAAAAAAAAGGTCAGGCCATGTGACTCCCCCATTTATATTCCATTCAGCATATCTTACTGCTTCAATGCCTTATGTTTCTTAGTCATTTACATTTCTTCCAGAGCCTGACTGCAGAGCCCTGGGAAGGAGTCCTTGAATGTAGTGCGGGCCCCATCTCTTCTTCCCATAATTTTACAGATGCCTGGATAAGGATATATCACAAAGGGATTAACAAAGAGAGGAACAGAATAAGGATATCTCTCAGGTCCCGTTCCCACTCTCTCCGATGGAGCGTGATGCCTCCCACCCCTCACCTTGTTCTGGATTGAATTATGTCCCTCCAAAAGATGTGGAAGTCCTAACTCCCAGTCTCCATGAATGTGACCTTATTTCCAAGATGGTCAAGTAAGATGAGATCATTAGGTTGGGTCACAATTCAGTATGATGGTTTCCTTATAAAAAGGGGAAATTTGGACACAGAGTCAAAGACACAGGAAGAACACCATGTGAAACTGGAGTTTTGTTGCCGTAAGCCAATGAATGGCAGAGATTTCCAGCAAAACACCGGAAGCTAAGAGAGAACCACGGAACGGATTTTCCCTCACATCCTCAGGAGGAATCAACCCTGCTAGTACCTTGATTCTGCTGTCTAGCCTCCGGAACTGTGAGACAATAAATCTGTGTGGTTTAAGTCACTTGCAATCCTTCATTACGGCAGCCCTAGCAAACTAGCACATACTTTATCCCAGGGCTAGACTTGCTCCTCAGCCCTCTCCTCTTTTCATCACAAGACAGATCAATTTTCTTAGCGCCACCTTCAGTTTATTTTAACCAGGACCTTCTACCATAGTCATCCTGCCTGGACAGACTCAAGCCTAAAGTATACAGGAACATCAGACAGGTACCAAAGCCTCTGTCTACAATGACACCACATGCAGAGAGTACAAAAGATGGCATCATTTCATCTTTTTTACTGAAATACTAGTACCAACCAAATATCAGAAGGATGGCGATGACATGCTTTTGCTTTGGTATTGCAATCAGTAATCTCAATTTTCTCTGTTATGTCATTTCTTCTTTTATTTAAGCTTGCCATTTTAGGGAATCTAATACTTCTAGGAAGAAAGGAGCCAATTTATGGGGAACATTGTCTGTGGGAATACTCATTCAGTATTTAAATACAGGAAAATATGAAGGCATAGTGAAGTTTCCCTCAAAGGCTCCGTGAACATACTTCTTATTGCATCTCTATGTATCTGGATACAGAGATGAGCCTGCAGCTGGCGGTCTCAGAATCCCCATGGGCGGGTGATCTGTGCTTTGTGGACCTGTGCTCCCTTTGTCCTCCCTTTGGCTTTCAAAGATAACTTGTTAATGTTAATTATTCAGAAGAAAAGCTTTGTTACAGTTTGTTTTAGCATTGCTCCAACTCTGAACTTCACTTTCTCACTTATCTGTAAATAATAATAATAATAATAATAATTATTATTATTATTATTATTATTATTATTATTTTATTCTCTCCTATTAGCTTTTCTTTAACATTTGGAAATGTCTAAGTGAAAAGATTCTTGGAAGAGTCACAGCTAGTGGGAGTGGGGAATCTTTAGTTTACTGAGAAAAAAAGTTTCACTCTGGTGTCTCAATCCAGTCTCTAATAACTGATTTCAGAATCTTGGAGGTTTTTAGAAAGAGAGTGAGATGGATGTCAAACCTGGAAGCACTTGATGTCCCAGTGTCCAGGACATCTTGTCATACGAATCTGATTGCCCTTTGTTTCCTAGGTGGAAAAAAACAGAAACACAGTGCCTGCACCACTGCTCATTTCTAGCTCACACAGCAGGTGGATGAATATTTCCCCTTGGTTTTTTGCAGTTGGGGGGAGGAGCCTCTTTCACTGTTACCGTACACACAGTTCTTCTGGTGACTAGACATTGTTTCATTCTTTCTTATGGCTGAGTAATATTCCACTGTACACACACATACACACACACACATATACCACAACTTCTTTATCTGATCATCATTGATGGACATTTAGGTTGGTTCATGTCTTAGCTATTGTGCGTAGTGCTGCTATGAACATTGGGGTCCACGTATCTTTTCCAACTGGAGTTTTCTCCAGATATATGCCCAGGAGTTCAACAAATACTTACTGAGGTCTCGCTATGTGCCAGGCACTGTGCTAGGCTCAGAGATATTACACTGAACAAAACAGGGCCCCTGCCTGCAGTAGGAAGCCAACATGATCTATTTTTATGGAAAGAGATAGCAAGTGCAAGGAAAAATATAAAATAAGTTAGAGGGCATAAAGAGAACAGAGTGAGAGCAGAGTGAAGGAGCATGGGTTGCTTAATGAGCAGCAAGAAGAGGGGCCTAAAGCAAACAATTGAGTGGTAGGGGAGTACGAAGGTCCAGCTTCCTTGCTTTGAAGGCACAACTCTCTGGTAAAATTTATACACCAGATCTCCCCAAGGGGTCAGGCTGAGGGTGGGCCACTGCCTGAAATCACATTCTCTATTCATCTTCCTCCCCTTTCGTGTCCTGCTCTCCTTTCTCCCTTCATGTTCCCTTCTCATAGAATTTCTTAATGAATCATTTGATCAAGAACCTTCATCTTCAAATCTGCTTCTAAGATAGGAGCCACTGAAGAATTCCACGCAAATGGGTGCTATGACCTGACTTACCCTTCATAAGGATCATACTAGCCGTTGGGTGGAAAACCAAGGAGAGGTAATAACTGGGGGCCAGGAAGACCCATTAGGAGGCTTTTGCAATGGTCCAGGAAATGATGGTGACTTGGACCAGAACAGCAATAGTGAGCAAGTGAGAAGCAACTGGAGTCTGAAATATTTTGAAGGTACAGTTGGCAGGATTTGATGATGACGTGGAGATGGGCGTGTGAGACAGAGAAAGAAATCAAGGATGATTCTAGAATTTTTAGCCTAAGATACTGGCAAGATGGAACTGAGCTCACTGAGAAGGGAAAGACAGCAGAAGGCCTTCAGTAGAGAAGTCAGGAGTTCAGCTCTGGACATGATGAGTTTGAGATGACAAGGGAACATCCAAATGGAGATGATAAGGAGGCAGTGAATATGCAGGTCTACAGTTCAGAGGAGGGTCCTGGAGTAGAGTGTTAAATCTGGGAGTATTCAGCAATATTAACAATAAAATTCTATCAACAGAGGAAGGAGTCTAAATACAGAAGAAGCCTCAGGAGTAAGCTGCAGGGTATTCCAAAGTTGGAGGTTGGGGAGATGAGTAGGAACCAGCGAGGAAGTCTGAGAAGGAGTGGCTCATCAGACAAAAAAGGAAAAAGAGAGAACAGCCGTGACAGTCAACCAAAGACAGGGCATCATGTAGCAGGGAGTAGCAGGGGCATACCCCGCTGAGGAGATGGAGTTCCATGATGCCTAAGAACTTCCCACCGAGTTTGGCAGCAAAGAGGCCTTGGGTTGTCTTGACAAGAGGTGACTGTCTGCAAGTGATGAGGACAAAGTCTTAATGGAGGAGGGTTCAGGAGAAAATGGGTGATGAAGAGGTAAAGACACTGAACAGAGGTAACTCTCTGAGAAGCTTTGTTATAAAGGGGAGCAGAGAAATGAGCAGAAGCTCAGTGGGGAATGTGGGGTCAAGGGAGGGTTTCAGAAAGATGCAGCTATTACAGGATGTTTTATAGTCAAGCAAATGATCCCGTAGAGAGGGTGAAATAAAGATGCAGGAGAAGGGGGCAGGTGTGGAGCAATGTACTTGAGTGAGACCATGCCCAGTGGAGGGGTGGGTCTCGTAAGCATGTGGCCAGTTCCTCCTTACAGGAGGCAGTTAATATAGTCACAGACACAGGCCGATGGTAGGTAGGGTGATTAGAGATGACAACTGTCTTTTCTGACTGCTAGTATTTTCTTAGATAGCTAGGACTCATGGTCATAAGCTATGTGCCAGATACCTGATCAGTTATCATACGTGCATTTTCACAGTCTTGATGCTTTAGGCATTGATTCCTCTAGCCATTATGACATAATTGATGCCTATAAAGAATTAGATCTGCATGCAAGCTGATGCCCTTCCCCAAATCACTGAATCCCAGGTTGAAGTGTATACATAAGAGTTATTGATAAACCAGGCAGTTAACTAAGCAACTCAGTGTATATGACTTTAAGAAAGACTACATTCACCCTGAAGGACTATTTTCATAAGCAACTTTTCACAAGCAAAATACAATTTTTAGTTTTAAATTTCCTGATCTCTGCTTACATAAATTAAGGATGGCAGACCAACCTACCCTTTCTAGGTGCCTGGTTTTTGTCACTCTGACCAACCCTTAATATTATTTAAACATTTTCTTTTTTTATTATAAAAATGTCAGCCTTTCAGATTAATGAAAACTTGTCCTTTTTGTGTAATTTATCCTTTGAGGCTCAAGGAAAACCTTCGTGGGGAATATAAAAGCAATCAGGCATCCATGTAGAAAAAAAGCTGTGGTTATTTTTTGTGTGTGGTTTTATATCATTTCACTTTTTCAATATGTCTATTTCACATAATTTATTACTTGATACTTTTTATTTTCAATCATTTTGGGTTGCTTATAAATAAACATGCATTAATGTCAAGTGAATTAGCATCACATTATAAACTTTACACAAGCTGAAAAACTGGCGTCAGTGAATTTGCCTCTTTATTTGGGACGTGCATATACATTTGATGGTGCCTGTCTAGAGAATTAAACACTAGCACATTTTTTATCTTTGCTAAATAGAAGCAGTTCTTAAATGGAGATTGTGATTTCCAGAGCATCATTACACAGGTGAGGATTATGCATTTTAATGTTGTTCTGTTTGGAAGTTAACCTTAAGATAATTTAAATGGTAGTTTAAATGATGATTCTTTGTACCTCCCCAGAAAGAATCCTTGTCCATGACCACGTCTGTTTACATATATTTAAATATGATTACATGATTTACTATTTCTTGACATAATAGTTAACATGCATTATTGGAATATTCAAAAATAAAATAAAGCATTGTTTCACTAATCATCAAAGCACATCAAGTTTGAGCTCCTCTATGTAAATCTAGAAAGAAACTAGGTTTTTCATTAGCTTGAGATGAAGGCTATTGAATTAGGCACTAAACTGTTAGGGGGTGGGAAAGAAGTCATTATACAATTTTTAGAGTTATTTCTTCGAAAGTATAACATATTACAATTAAATACAAATTTTAGGAATAATAGAAGGAAACTACAAACAAAATGAATCTACGGGCAAAATAAATGTATCTAAACAATTAATAGTTTTCTCTCCTCTTTAAGTTATACAATTACTAGATAATTAACATGTTAATAGAGAATACAATGACAAGTTATAACACCATACTAAATGAATGTATAGCATTTAAATATTTAGGTCTTTTTTTTTTCAAAGTTTATAAATTTTAGTTACACCATGGATAAATCCTTAATATCAGTTTTGTACAAAAAGTCTGTCTGAGGCCATAGGATAAACAGTGGTGACTGCATGGACCTGTATTTCCATGAATGCATTTGTTAATTGCTGGTCTCACTAATAGGTCACTAGGGATGCTAGCCTTCCCTTGCCCAAAGCCCTTTGAGGGACCTCATTTGAAAAGTTGCCTGCACAGAGATACCAATTCTTCTTAAGACCCACCTCTACCACCCTTCATTGCTTCCAGATTCATAATCTTGAGACAAATCCCTGTGGATTCAAGAATTATGATGGTTATAACGCCCGACTCTGGAAGAGGTAGCATATCCACTGAAAGAGGATTTTTGCCTATTAATATGAGCAGAAACTGGAGAACGTGTAGGGAAATGGATTTTAAGACAAGGGGAAAAAAAACGTAAAATGTATTAATATGGGTGCACTTAGTACAGATTTTGCATTCAAGGTACTATCTCAATAAGCTAGTTTTTTTTTTTGGATTCCACATATAAGTGATACCATATGATATTTATCTTTCTCTGTCTGACTTACTTCACTTAATATCATAATCTCTAGGTCTAGCCATGTTGCTGCAAATGGCATTATTCTTTTTGATGGCTGAGTAAAAGTCCATTGTATATATATACACCATATCTTCTTTATCCATTCATCTGTCGATAGGCATTTAGGTTGCTTCCATGTCTTGGCAATTGTAAATAGTGCTATGAATACTGGGGTACATGTATCTTTTCAAATTAGATTTTTCTCCAGATATATGCCCAGGAGTGGGATTGGTAAGGAGTGGATTATATGGTAAGTCTATTTTTAGTTTTTCAAGGAACCTCCATACTCCATACATAGTGACTACCACCAACAATTTAGGAGGTGTTCCATTTTCTCCACACCCTCTCCAGCATTTATTATTTGTAGACTTTTTAATGATGGCCATTCTGACCAGTGTGGTGATGTCTCAAAATAGTTTTGATTTGTATATCTCTAATAATTAGCAATACTGAAATTCTTTTCATGTGCCTGTTGGCCATTTGTATATCTTCTTTGAAGAAATGTCTATTTACGTCTTCTACCCATTTTTTGATTGGGCTTTTTTTTTTTTTTTTTTAAGCTCTATGAGCTGTCTGTATATTTTGGAAGTTAATCCCTTGTCAGCAGCATCATTTGCAAATATTTTCTCCCAATCTTGTCTTTTTCATTTTGTTTATGGTTTCCTTTGCTGTGAAGAAACTTTTAAGTTTAATTACATCTCATTTGTCTACTTTTGTTTTTATTTTCATTACTCTAGGAGATAAATCCAAAAAAAAAATATTGCTGCAATTTATGTTGAAGAGTATTCTATGTTTTCCTCCAGGAGTTTTACAGTACCTGGTCTTACATTTAGGTCTTCAGTCCATTTTGAGTTTATTTTTGTATATGGTGTTAGAAAATGTTCTAATTTCACTCTTTTACATGTAGCTGTCCAGTTTTCCAAGCACCATTTACTGAAGAAACTGTCTTTTCTCCATTGCATATTCTTGCCTCTTTTGTTGTAGATTAATTGACTATTATTAGTGTGTTAAGTTTAATTCTGGGCTTTCTATCCTGTTGCATTCATCTATATGTCTTTGTGCCAGTGCCATACTGTTTTGATTACTGTAGCTTTGCAGTATATTCTGAAGTCAGGGACTGTGTTTCCTCCAATTCCATTCTTCTTTCTCAAAACTGTTTTGAAAATTTGGGGTCTTTTGGGTTTCCATACAAATTAAATTTTTTTTTGTTCCAGTTCTGTAAAAAAAATGCCACTGGTAATTTGATAAGGATTGAACTGAATCTTGGATAGTATGGTCATTTTAACAATATTGATTCTTCCAATCCAAGGTGTATCTTTCCATCTGTTAGTGTCATCTTCAGTTTTTTTCATCAGCATCTTATAGTATTCATAGTACAGGTCTTTTGCCTTGGATAGGTTTATGCCTAGGTGTTTCATTCTTTTTGATGTGATGGTAAATGGGATTGTTTTCTTAATTTCTCTTTCATTGTTAGTGTATAGAAATGAAATTATTTTGTATATTAATTTTGCATTCAGCAACTTTACCGAATTCATTGATGAGCCCTAGTAGTTTTCTGGTAGTGTTTTTAGGATCTTCTATGTAGAGTATCATGTCATCTGCAAACAGCGACAGTTTTACTTCCTTTCCAATTTGGATTCCTTTTAGTTCTTTTTCTTTTCTGACTTCTGTGCTAGGACTTCCAAAACTGTGTTGAATAAAAGTGGCAAGAGTGGGCATCCCTGTCTTGTTTCTGATCTTGGAGGAAATGCTTTCAGCTTTTCACTCTTGAGTATGATGTTAGCTGTGGGTTTGTCATATTTAGCCTTTATTATGTTGAGGTATGTTCTCTCTATGCCCACTTTCTGAATAGTTTTTATCATAAATAGATGTTAAATTTTATCAAAATCTTTTTCTGCATTTATTGAGATGATCATGTTTTTTTTTTTCTTCAATTTGTTAATGTGGTGTATCACATTGGTTGATTTACAGATATTGAAAAATCCTTGCATCCATGGAATAAACCCCACTTTATCATGGTATATGATTCTTTTAATGTGTCATTGGAGTTGTTTTGCTAATATTTTGTTGAGGATTTTTACATCTATGTTCATTAGTGATATTTGCCCTGTAACTTTTTATGTGTGTGGTATCTTTGTCTGATTTTGGTATCAGGGTGTTGGCCTCGTAGAATGAGTTAGGAAGCATTCTTTCCTCTGAAATACTTTGCAACAGTTTCAGAAGGATAGGCATTAACTCTTCTCTAGATGTTTGGTAGGATTCATCTGTGAAGACATCTGGTCCTGGATTTTTGCTTGTTGGGAGTTTTTAAGTTACTGATTCAATTTCTGGTAATTGGTCTGTTCACATTTTCTATTTCTTTCTGGTTCAGTCTTGGGAGATTGTACCTTTCTGAGAATTTGTCCATTTCTTCTAGGTTGTCCATTTTATTGGTATATAGTTGCTCATAGACATCTCTTATGACTTTTTGTATTTCTGTGGTGCCGATCGTAATTTCTACTTTTTTCATTTCTGATTTAGGTCCTCTCCCTTTTTTTCTTGATGAGTCTGGCTATAGGTTTGTCTATTTTGTTTGTCATTAAAAAGAACCAGCTTTTAGTTTCATTGATTTTTTTTTCTATTTTATTGTAGTCTCTATTTCATTTATTTTTGCTCTAATCTTTGATTTCTTTTGCTGTATTAATTTTGGTTTTTGTTTGTTCTTTTTTCTCTAGTTGTTTTAGGTGTAAGGTTAGGTTGTTAATTTGAGATTTTTCTTATTTCCTGAGGTAAGCTTGTATCACTGTAAACTTCCCTCTCAGAACTGCTTTTGCTGCATCCCATAGGTTTTGGATTGTCATGTTTTTTGTTTTCATTTGTCTCTAGATATTTTTTTAATTTCTTCAGTGATCCATTGGTTGTTTAGTAGCATAATGTTTAGCCTCCACATGTTTGGCAAACACTACATCTTTGTGGACCTGATGTATCAGTCAGAGTAGGGGCATAAAAAGTTCAGTTAAATGAAATTTAAGCCTGAGTCCACTTACAATAAGACCACAGTGAGGCTACAACCCCATTCTGTAGTTATTTCTCTAGTTCTTAGATGCAAAGAAGAATCAGATATACTTGGAAACTGGCACCATATGTACATTGGATACTCTGGTTACTCCTTCATTTATCCATTGGAGGCTATTAAGGTAGAAAGGACCAAGTGAAACCATCTGGAATATATTTCCTATCAAATATTAAGTTATAAACATTACTGCTTTCCTAGGGAGAATGCAGAGATTAGTTCTACCATCAAAGATTTGAAGGATGCAGTGTGCTGATTTTTATTAACTCTCTTTTATCTCCTTGTTTAACTTGTGCAGAAGATAAACTGCTCTTGGAGAATGAAGTGTATTTTCACAGATTAAGCAGGTGATGTCTCCATTTGCATTTACTGCTCCAACTGCGATCTCTTTTTGGGGCATGTCCAACATAAACCTTGCAAACTGATATGCAGATATTGACTTGGCATCTTCTTTATTCTCTATATCAATTAATAGGATTACCAAAAGCAGTTTGCTTTCACTTGGAAGAGAGAACATTATATCATTACGGGCTTTCCTCAGGGATATTTCAATTTTCTGAGTCTCTTATTGAAACTAGTCTCTTTCTATTCAAAATATGATAACCATCGCCTGGAAGAGTGTTAGAAATGCAGAATCTCAGGTCCCACTCCAGAACTACCAAATCAAAATATGTATTTTAACAAGATCCTCAGATGATTTGGAGTACTTAGGAGTTTGTAAAGGACTCATATTGACTAAAAAGAACTTGATCATGTCATCATCTCACAGGGTATCATATTGGTCCACTACATTAATGACAATGCTGAGTCAACATGGAAGGAGAAAGTACTCAAGGTGAATTTACAAAATATATGCATGTTAGAAGATGGGAAATAAACCCCAGGGAAATCAGTGGCCTGCTACCTCAGTGGATTTCTAGGAATCCAGTGATCTAGGAAATACCAGGACATCCTATTAAAAGAGAAAAATAAGTTGATGTATCTTGTACCTTCTCCCACTAACACAGAGTCACAATGACTGGTGAAGATGGTTGCATTTTAGAAAGCAGATGGACAGCATATGAATGTGTCATTCTACCCATTTACTGAGTATTTACATAGGTTACCAGTGGTGCCAGCTGTGACTGCAGTCCAGAGCAAGAAGAGATTTCATAGCAGGTCCAGGCTGCAGTGAAGGCTGATTTCCCATTTCAGCCAAATGACTTACTAGATACAGTCATAATCTAATTATCTGTAATTCATATGGTTTTGATATGGTACCTCAGGCAATCCCAGTAAGAGGATCACAGAGTGGAGCTCCAGAATTTTGACAGAAAGACATGCCCTGTTTTGCAGATATATTCTTGTTTTGAAAACAGTGTTCAGCTTGTTCCTAGGCCATGGTGTAGACTGAACAACTGACCCTAGAACACCATGTAACCATGCCACTTGAGTTACAGATTATGGATGAGGTGTTGTGTGCTCCACCAAGACATAAATTTAGGGTCATGTATGACAGTCTTCATCATCAAATGGAAGGGTTACATAGGACTCTAGCAGGTTGTTAAGGATCAAGTAAAATTCATGTATGCCTGACTCTCATGGTAACTACTATTGATCTATTGATACAAAACCACTTCTCCCTCAGCCCCATAGAAACTTCATGCAACTAATTATAAGAAAGAATGAATTTAGGCCTATTTTAAAGGCCTAAAAATTCCACATGGAATGCTATAACAACTCCAAATTGGACCACTGCAGTTTTATAAGGATACTCCAAAAGACATTTGGGAAGGGGATACTCCCAGTAGAACTTTTAGTTATGCATCTAGTTACCTTTACCTGGAAAAATACTTATGCAGAGGTAAAGTTTATGTCAGTTTGTGCATGACACCTAATGGTTCAGCCACATGGTCAAAGGAAGTAAATTCAAGGAGCAAATGACAAGGAAGACTGAGGAAGAACTTGGCTGGAACTGTCTCAGAATGGGCACAGGTATGAGAATATTTGTATCCATGTGAATTCTTACAAAAAAAGGTCTCCCTGAAAAGGTGTCTCTTATTAATCAGGTAGACAAGATGATCTGTTTGGTGGACCTCAGTCAGCTTCTTTCTCTAGTCATGTGTTTATGAACAAATCAGCCTTTGCAGGAAGGATATGTTAAGATTATCCACAGATTTAACAACACAGATAACAGTCACTGTTCAGCACCAAACATACCAACAGTAGAGACAACACTGAGTGCTCAATGTGGCATCATTCCCTGGGAATACAGGTCAACTTCCTGGTGGCAAGTAATCACAATGGAAGACTCCATCGTGAAGTCTGAATTTTTACTCGTTGGAATTGATACTTAACTCTATGTTATTTGCTTATCCTCCCTGAAATCTGCAGTGATTCTACTTACAACATTATATATGGATATACTGGATATTTTTTCACCATGAAGGCATCACATTCAATACTGCTTCTAACAAAGGAACTCATTTTACAACAAAGAATAGATGCACAATTACAATATTCATTGGTCTTAGCTATCTTACAACCCCAAAGTGAGTTGCCTGATAGAATAGTGGAACAGCCCACTGAAGTTATGGTGCTAATAGTTATAGGTCTGTGAAAAACCAATATGGTGGCATAGACTTTCTGAGCCAGAAATCAATAATGGGGACATTTTTCCTCTAGCTAGAGCATACAATTTTGGAAATGAAGGGGTAAAATTGACCTCTTTCTCTATTATCTCTTAATAACCTACTCCAAAACTTTTTGCTTCTTTCTTTTGCAACTTTGGAGTCACTGGTTTAAAGATGATAATTCCCAAGGGAGGAGTGTTTCCACTGGGGACACACAATGAATGTAATTAACTAGAAGTTGAGGCTGTTACTGGGTACTCTGGAGCTTCTTTTGCTGCTAGCTATGTCATAATGCCTAATGCTTCAGGCAAAGACACATCATGGAACTGAATGGAGATATCAGTTTTGCTTGAGAAATGGGGGTAGTCTCATAAAGTTATACAGTGGGACATGAAGGAGTATATCTGAAAGTACAATATTCTCTTGTGAAATGTAGAAGTTATATGTATAGCATAAAAGTTATTGGGAGACTATGGCAATGCAATACTGGGAGGACCACTAATGGCTCAGGAAATGAAGGTTTGGGTCAGAATAACTGTGACTCTAACTGAAGTAAATGGAAAATAGAATAAACTATGGAGGAAGAAAAATAAACCAACATGGTTTCAAGACCAGTTTCAGAAATGAGGACTACAATAGATATACATACTTTGTTCCTAGCTTTGTTATACATATATTTTATACATTAATTAATAATGTATTCTTCTTTTTAAAAGTTACAGAATGTCAAAAGAGGACTCATTGAGAAAAGGAATGAAAATTACTCAAAAAATAGAGAGTAACTTAAATAACTTTTGTTTTCCATTTTGGGGGACAAGGTGAGTACATCTTTGGTTATTCAAGGTATAGTTATATATGCTAACCATAAGCATGATGTTGTTATTCAAAATTTTAAATATGGGTAGAGATGTGCACAACTGCTAAGTTGATAAAGGGGTGGACTGTCAAACTCTCTGCTGTCAACTAGGCATTACCCCCAATCTCTTCTACATTTGCAGGGAAGATGTCTGGGTCTGCATTTTATAGAATCCCTTTCATTATGTGGTTCTAGGATACTATCTGGGATAGAAGATTTGAAAGTGGGATGGAATTCTTTATTCTAGTAGCAGCTATAGGTAGACAGCTGAGATGATTTGCAACATTCTCCTTTGGCTTCTGGAGATTCTCCTGAAATCAAGATTTATGGGGCTTCCCATGAATTCTACTGAATATTCTGAGAATCATTCCTTGAAGTGCTGTAGACAGCTGAAATGTCTAGAAGTAGCTTATGTTGGTTTTCTGAGTCACAAGAATTACACATCGGTGCTGCAAGCAGTTGGGGTCATTGTTCACAGCTTCCCTGTTATTCTTACACTTTGATTTTCCCCAAAGAAATTGTCTTGATTTGTACTCTCCCAGCCATACCTAACACAATTCCTACTATTGTGGAAGCCTCTCTTTCAATTTGAAATCCTTAGAATGATACAGTTTTTTAGAGGCAAGAAAGATCCCTAATCAATCTAATGAGATATAAGTACCAACTATATTTTATTTATAGGAAGACTTCTCAGGTTCTTATGTAGAATCTATCATATTTTTGCAGGTAATTCTAATAATCTTAGTCATAGACCCCCAGGGAACAAAATGAAGCAGAAAAATGGAAAGAAGGGAGAGTCTATCTGAATTCGGGATCCTGATAGCACTGAAAGATAAAAACCATTAGCAATATAGTTTTACTGACTATTTTACATAATAGTAAATATTAAACTTTTAAAAGTTTAGAAGTCTGAGATCATTTAGGATACAACACTTCATATAATAATATCCCCCAAAGTATTGTGATATTATACCCTAGTATAAAATACAGTAATTGTAATAATAACCTATAAAATCAAGAAAAATATATACCATGTTGAGAATATTTAAGAAACCAGAGAGATGTGTAATCCATTTATGAGATTTTTTCCACCAAACATATATAAAAAAGAATAAATACACATTTTTCTTAATCTGTCTCTTAGTTGTTTGTATTACCCAGTGTTCTGCCTGATCTCAACTTTCTTTCTTCTCAGTACACTGTCCCAGTGTTTTCTTATCAATTATCCTGAGTAGACAGTTGATCTAAGCTACCTAGGTTTATAAACATTTTCCTCTTGGATTTAGGAAATGAGTCCCTGATTAATGAATGATGACAGCTAACACTTACATAATGCTTAGTAGGTACCAGGGACTGCTCTAAGTGCCTTGCATATATTAAATAAACTAATTTTCAAAACAAACTTGTAAGACTATATATTTCTATATAAATGTGTTTATTTTTATATATTTGTATTTATTTGATTTTATATAGTAATATTTTATATTACAATTATTTCTATTTTACAGAGAAGGAGACTGAGCCAAAATCACTGCCAGTTGTCAACCATCATCTAAACTCAATTGTAGTCACAGTGCCCTTTCCCTCAGGCAGCTGCTAACTTATCCCTCTTATGCTTGGATCCAGTGACTCTTACATCTTGACACCAACTCCTAGAAGAAGCAAATGTTGGACAATCGGGACATAGTCTTTAGTAACTGTGCTATACCTCAACTCTTTCCATTTTCTACATTCTTATCTCTTTGCCACTCTGTAGACACACTCATCAGGCATCTCTGAGACCCTCTTGATGGATTTCTATCCATTACTACACTTCCTGGCTGTTTCCCCAACCCTCGATGTAACCACCTAGATCCCTGATTCCTGATTTCTTTGATGTATTGGATTTATCGTTAAATCCCCCAATACTAACACAGAGTCTGGCACATACTCTGTTCTCTATAAATGTTTGCTGAACAGAGTCTTGGAATCTGATTCACAGTTACCTACAAACTCCTAATTATAATTTCTATTCTCTGCTTCCAAGACCCCTGACATATGGTACTACAAATTGCCAGCTGGAACCAAAAGTTATATATACAGGCAGTTCAGTTCAGGACTAGAGGACCAGAAGTGAAGGAACTAGCTAATAAATCCCAGCCTGAAGAGAATATTGAACAGAAAAGCAGGTGTTTCCCTGTGAGTCAAGCTGGTGATGAGGGAGGATGGAAAAGAGGAATAAATGATGAAAGTAAGGAGCTGGAAGAAAGGGCATCAGATTTATGGTATAAATCTGAATCGAATTTGAATAGCCTAAATTTGGCCCATTTTGATCTTTTCAAAGCTACAGTAGCCAGTCTCCAAGATGGCCCACAATGATTCTCATCTCATGCTATTATACCTTTGTGAAGTCCAATTCCACATCATACCAGGGCTGGTCTGTATGACCAACAGAATTAGGCAGAGCTGATGATAGATGACCTGAGACTAGGTCATTAAGGGAACTGTGGCTTCTGCCTTGCTCTCTGTTTTAGACCATGTCTCTAGGGAAAGCCAGCCACCATATTGTAAGGATGCTCAGGTGGCCAATGGAGAGGCCCATATGGAGAATGGAGGCCTCCAGCCAACAGTCAGGTGAATGAGTAAACCCCAATCGAGCCCTGAGGTGACTACAGTCCCAAATGACAGCTTGACTGTAACCTGTGAGAGACCTTGATCCAGAACTATCCAGCCAAACCAGCTCTGGATTTGTGACCTTTGGAAACTGTGTGAGATAAATGTTTGTTGTTTGAAGCTGCTAAATTCTGGAGTAATTTGTTTCATAATTATAGACACCTAATACAAAAGCCTAAATTACACGTTGCAAATTGAGGGTTGTGGGGTCATTTCTGGCCTGCTGACATGGTTTTGTTTTAGTGGAGGAGGGACGGACAATGATTTTTAAAATTCAATTCTCAACATTTACACTTGGGAGTTTTTTTGGTTTTTGGTTTTTTTTTAAAATTCTCAGTTTGTTACTTTCTTTAAAAAATAAAAAGATCTTGGACACCAATGCCACCAGGGGTCCCTCTGTGAGCACTGATATGATTGGCTGGTGTGAAGTAGCCCTCTTTTCCTCCCTGGCTGCTTTAAGATCAGCTGCCATCATGAATGACACAGTAACTATCTGGACTAGGAAGTTCATGACTGGCTACTTCAGCGGAAACAAATGATCATTGATGTCCTTCACCTTGGGAAGTCAACAGTACCCAAGACAGAAATTCAGGAAAAACTAGCCAAAATGTACAAGACCACACCAGATGTCATCTTTGTATTCAGATTCAGAACTCATTTTGGTGGTGTCAAGACAAATGGCTTTGGCATGATTCATGATTCCTTGGATTACGTGAAGAAAAATGAACCCAAACATAGGCTTACAAGACATGGCCTGTACGAGAAGAAAAAGACCTGAAGGAAACAGCGAAAGGAACAGAAGAACAGGATGAAGAAAGTTGGGAGGACTGCAAAGGCCAATGTTGGTGCTGGCAAAAAGAAGTGAGCTGGAGATTGGACAACAGAAGCAGTAAAGATTCTGCAGTGACTGTGTCAGTGGTGATTGTACAGATTTTTCACAAGAGGATTAATAAACTAAAAACTTTAAAAAAATAAAAAGATCTTGTAACATAGCCTGCTCTCATCTGTTGACTTAGATTTGATCTGTTCCATTTATTTCAATATGAGTAGGCACTCGACTTGACTTTGCTACCTGTGGCTCAGGCTTCAATCTATAAGGAAATGATTTTATTCATCTTAATAATGCCCATGTTTTAGCAGGAACTGTCTTTTTATATATTAGGTTTTTTGTTGTTATTGTAGTGGTCATTATTGTTGTTTTCAAAGATTCTACTAGATGAAAGAGTTTTGCTGCTAAAACAAAACAAAGAGACTACCATGATTCCCACATTTGACTGTTAAGCAGAAACATCTGGGAAACTCTAAAATATAAAGATATTCAATCATGGATTATTGCAAACATTGTTACTTTATGATATGTATTTATATTTCAAAATAGGGGTAAAATTCTCATTCCCCCTTCTGGAGATGGGACAGGACTATCTAGGCATTCATGTGGAATGGCATTTAGTCCAGGGAGCAGATCAAGTTGTACCTCCTCAAAGAGTGATTCACAGTGGGATGATCCAGCGAGCAGGTCTGAACCAGGTCTTTTGTTTGTGGGGAGGGCGTGGAAAAGAGCATTAAACTGGGAAGACCAAAGAGCAGTACCAAGTCAAGGGAGGCAGCAGTGGATCAAGAATAAGAAATGAAGCCAAGAGGACAAAAGACTGAAAGCAAGGGGTCAGGACAAAGCAGGAGGCTCTATGATAATTACCACAAAAAGCTTTGGTGTTTCTTTCTTTTTCTTTTTTTCTTAATCCGTGGATACATAAGACATGATAATACAGTGGCAATAAATCTTTAGGAACTCTGCCAAATAAAGGACAGCTTTCAAAATTTATCATAAACACTATCCACATGATATGATTGATTTCTGGCAATCCAGCTCTTCCAGGTAGAGAAAATCCCACTGATTACTTTCAATTATTTTGTTCCTTCTTTTGAAATGGCCTAGTACTTCAATGCATTAGGCAAGGGGTGAGCAGACTCAGTTTTACGAGAAATGGACAAATATTGAGACCAGGTGATAGGAAGGTTTCTTCTGGCATCAGCCTGATAGATTTAAATGAGAGACAATAAATACTTTAACATTTGTGCACATCTAGTTGAAAGGAATTATATTCACATGCAGATCATATATTTGGCTCATTTTATAAACACACGTTTTATGCCATGCATTCAAGAAATGTGAAATCATGCCAAGTTTTATATAGCCCACATCATTTTACACATTTGGGAAGGTTAATAGCAAAGATTCCAGGCAACTGATTTAGGTGCTTTTTTAAATTTGGAGATTCTACAGCTGATTATAGATTTAGAGGAAGTTGGAAAGCCTCAACAAATTTCTTCTTTTCTTTAGTTACCAGAGAAGGATAGAGAAAAAAATTTCTAAGCAGGAAAGAGTGGTTTTGCTAGTTTCCACAATTCCTTTTTACCACTATCTTCCTTCAGGCAAAAGTTAGCCTGTATTTTCAAGTGTCTTGGTATAAACATGCCTGTATTAAAACATTCTCCTTGTTTATAATTTTATGATTTATCTATATATCTTTATTTTTGGCTACCATGACTTTTTACAGCTTTCTAATTTATATAGCCATTTGTTTAGGCTGTCAAAACATTTTTAATTTTAATTACTGTGTATCATGCCTGAGGGTGTAAAACTGTCAGATAAATCTGAGACTCTGCATAAACATGTGGAGAACTGCATGTGTTATCACTCAACAATTGCTAGTGGGCAGTAAGTAAATGCCTTTCTAGGGGGTTGGTTGGTTGGCTTCTTTTTCTCCTCCATGGAGGGCACAAGATGATGTCAGGCTGGGTACTGGATGCTTTGTCACACACCACATGCTGATGACCTTGGCACAAAAAGGGCAAGAGTGTGTGATGGACAAGTCACAGCCTGGGCAGCCTGCAGATGGCTGATGGGAGAGCACTTAATGTGTAAGCCTGTCAGATTGGGCAACTGGATAGTCAATCTGGCACTCAGTTATTTTTTCAATAATAATTAGGGAAGAGGAGTCAGATTTCTCAAAAAGTAGGATAGTATATTTGGTTGACAAAATGTGATCAGGGATTGGGCTTTTTCTTTTTCATAAAGTCTCAGCAGCATAGATATATGTATGTATATACATATCCATCCATCATCCAGCCATCCACCTACCTATTATAAATCTAAAATTCTTGCATTTGAGGTCAGGAGATGTGAACTTGAACTTGAGTGATGTCACTTACCCACTATGGTAATCTTGAACAAATTTAACTGTAGGCTTACATTGCAGTCAGCTGGAAGGCTTTTAGAGGTAATCTAGACCTTTAACCAATACAACATGTAAATCTACAATGAGAAATAGATCTGGACTCTGTGTGTATTTGCCCTATGGAAATGTACTATAATTACAGTTTGGCTATGATTTTTCATGTCAATGCCCAGGGAAGGCTGCCTCCACCCTCTTCCTACTTTCTATAGCCCCAGCCCTTGATTTCAAGAACCAGAGAGAAGATAGGGCAGGGAGAATGAGAATATTCTCTTCCACAATCTGTTTTTTTCTGATCTTTTCCACCTTTTATCTTTGACATGCCCAAAGTACATTAATAAGGCAATATGCCTCACAAAGCATGTCAACTAATTAAGTTGTTACTATTTGTGGTACTGAGTTTTCCAAAGGAGTCTGTGTTTCTAGTCTGTGATCTCAACCAGGTGGAGGCATTTGTAATATGGAGATAAATTGATTATTGGTGTGGAATCTTTCAGACAAGAAGCCATAGTAGAAAATAAAGAATCTTATACTTTTAAGTGTTAAAGCTTGGTAACTTACAGAATATGTATTGACTGCAAAAGTCACGTGAATTCAAAAAAATTCCCCTCATGTACATTTAGCTCTTTGATGGAAATGTGCTTACTTTAACTAAAGAAAGATTTTTAAAAAATATCTTAGACAGAGAATACAGACTTGTGGTTGCCAGAGGGGTGGAGGGTGGGAAGGGATAGACTGGGATTTCAAAATTGTAGAATAGATAAACAAGATTACACAGTATAGCACAGGGAAATATACAAAATGTTATGATAACTCAGAAAAAAATGTGACAATGAGTGTGTATATGTCCATGAATGACTGAAAAATTGTGAACACTGGAATTTGACACAACATTGTAAAATGATTATAAATCAATAAAAAATGTTAAAAAAAAGACTATCAAACAAGGCAAACTGTAATTCATACTGAAAAAAAAAGTATCTTAGCATCTTTGAAATAATAAAGCACTGCTGAACTAGCCCATCAGGACTCAGTTCTTCTTCCTTGAAAAACTGATGCCTTTCCCCTCTTAATTTTCCAATATAAAACATTTCTCTTTTCCACCCTGAGATTTAAGAGTTCTTTGTTGGAGTGATTTGCTTCCTTAAGAAAATGTCATTCACTCGAGGTTTATTAAGGGTATCTGGTAAGTGTTAAACACTATGTGTTAAACACTGAGCAAAGGGGGTAGTTTTAAGGGGGAGTAAAACAGATACTAAACACGAAGTTAGAAATGGGCTGTATTTCAGATAGGATGATTGTTGACAGTCATTCATCTCTAGTAATTACATAGACGGGAGTGTAGATTATGTATCATTTAAACAAAGGTTTTTTTTTTTCTTTGCTCAATAACAAGCACATACTAAGAGCTAAATATGACTCTGAGTTAATAAATAGATGAATGCAGAATCAGTATTTTTCTTATTTCTCTTTCTGTCTTTTGACTGTTAATTTTGAAATTTATATCAAGAAATAAACTTAAGAAAAATGTAACACTCATAATGCTATTGTTATTCAATTAAAATTTGCCTTAATTATGAAGAGACAAAAATGAAAATGAAATAAATATGGTTGTTATTTGATTATTTGCATCAGCACAGGAGATAAAAGAACTACATATCCATGTTTACAGCAGCACTACTCGTAACAGCCGATGGATAGAAGCAATCTAAATGTCCATTGGTGGATGAATGAATAAACAAAATGTGGTATATTCACACAATGGAATATTATTCAGCCTTAAAAAGGAAGGGAATTCTATTATAAGTTACAATATAGCTAGGCCTTGAGAACATTATGCTAAGTGAAATAAATCAGTCACACAAAAAAGACAAATACTGTACGATTCCAGTTATATGAGGTAGTATCTGCAGTAGTCAAATTCACAGGAACAGAAAATAGGATGGCGGCTGCCAGGAGTGGAGGGAATGGGGGAAAGGGAAGTTGTATAATGGGTATAGAGATTCAGATACAACAAATGAAAAAGTTCTGAAAATCTGTTTCAAAACAATGAGAATATACTTAAAACTACTGAACTGTACACTTAAAATGATTAAGATGGTAAATTTTATGTCATGTAAGGGGGTTGGGGAAGGTAACTAATACTGAATAAGTGCTGACTGACTGTCTTCCAGGCACGTTTCCTGGATTATGTCACTTAATCCGCTCTATACCATCACTGGGGAGGTAAGAAACACAGGTTAATTAAATAGTTTTCCAGGCTATAATATTCAGAAGCTGAGGACCTGAAATATGAATTCAAATATTTGTCTATTTTACTTTAAATAATCTCTTTAGCAAAGTATAGATAGAAATGCCATAGATACCAAGTAGAGACCAGTAATACTTAAAATAACAACAAAATAATAGTAATGCATTAGTTTTGTGTTATTGTAGTCCATGTGTGGTTTTTTTTTTTTTCTGATGGCTTTATACACAACCTATTTAATCGTCAAAACTTACAAGAATTTTAATTAACTATGGGTTTTATTAACCCCATTTCACAGATGAGGGTTTCAAAGTTGAATTAAGTAAACTGCTCAAGGTCAAGCAGTCAGTAAGAGGCAGAAATTTGAATCCAGGTAGTCTGACCCTAGTGTCCATGCTCTCAAGTTACTTGACAAGGAGTATCTGGGGGAGTGGCTAAGATGGCAGAGTAGGAAGACCCTGAGCTTATCTTCTCCCACAGATATACCAAAATTACAATGATTTACACAGCAACCCTTGATGAGAAAAGCCAGAAAGCTAGTAGAAAAGATCTTCTTCAACTGAAGATATCAAGAAGGAGCCACTGAAATGGGTAGGAGGGGCGGAGATACCGTAAAGTCAAGACCCATATCCCAGTTGGGCGATCCACAAATGGGAGGATAATTACAATTGCATAAGTTCTCCCCAAGGAGGAGTAGCTGGAGCCCTACACTGGATTCCCCAGCCCAGGAGTCCTGTAGGAAGATGAGCTCCCAGAACGTTTGGCTTTGAAAGCCAGTGGGGCTTACTTTCAGGAGACAGAGGGTTGTCGGAAATACTCTGCTCTCACATGCTCTGAGACCCAGGGCAGAAGCAGTAATTTGAAAGGAACCTAGGTCAGACCCACCTGCTAATCTTGGAGAGCCTCCCAGAGAGGCAGGAAGCAACTGGAGCTCACCCTGGGGACACAGGTACTAGGCAGCAGCCATTTTTCAGAGCTTGTTCTACCATGAGGACACTAGTGCTGGCAACTGCCATTTTGGAATCCTCCCTCTAGCTTATCAGCCCCGGGACCTGGACCACCCACCAGCCTCTTTGCACCAGTACTGGGACACCTCATGCCAAGCAACTAGCCAGGCAGAGACACAGCCCCATCCAACAGCATGTTGGCTGCTTAAGATCCCCTAAACCCAAAGTCACCCTAGGAACCAGCCCTATCTACCAGAGGGCACAGGACCTGGCCCTGAATACCAGTGCTCTGGCACTAGCTCTGGGACCCATATGGCCCTACAGCCAAAGGCACTGGGCCCTAGCTCTGCCCACTAGTGGGCCGACACATCAACTCTGGGATCCTCAGGACCTTACAGCCAGAGACTCCAGAATCTGGATCTACCCACCAGAGAGCTGGCACTAGCCCCAGAACCCAGCCTCACTCTTGGTCCTGCTCACCAGGAGGGAAGACACAAGCTCCAGGACCACCACAGCCCTGCAGCCTGATGTGTCAGGACCCAGCCTACCCACCAGCAGGCCAGCACTAGCTCTGGGAAATGTGGGCCCTGGCCTGCCTGCTAGTAGGCCAATACCAGGTCTAGGACAACTTGGCCCCTCATCCAGCCATGCTAGGATGCAACCTCATTGACAGCATGCCAACACTAGTTTTGGGACACCCTAGATTCCACAACCAGAGTGTCAGGAACTGACCCTGCTAACTAGTGGGCTGACATCAGCCCAGGGAATTCCAGGGCTCTGCAACCAGAGACCCCTGGATTTGGCTCTGCCCAACAGTGAGCCAGCTATAGCCCTGGGAAGCCCCAGGCCCTGGCACTGCCTAACAGCTGGCTGATACTAGCTCCGAGACACTTTGGACCCCTCATCCAACTATCCTGGAATCCAGCCTCATGCACCAGTGCATCAATATCAGCTTTGGGGCATCCTGGACCCTGCAGCCAATCATTTCAAGAATCCCTATCAGCAGATCTGGGATCCTAGCCCCACAACTATCCACCCCAGAACCCATCTCTGCCCACCAGTGGCCCAGTACTAACCCTGGGACTCTGTAGCCAGCTACCTCATGACCAAGCCCCACTCACCAGTGGCTGGCAGCCTCTCCACAAGGTAGCGCCTGACAACCAACTGAACCAGGAGCCAGTCACGCTTACTACACTACTCACGGTAATCAGCCCACCACAACTGAAGGACCCATGCAGCCCACAGAGGAGGACTTTACTAGAGTATACAACTTGGGTAACCATAAGAGGTGCAATGCTGGAACAGATAAAACATCTCCTACAAAAGGCCACTTCTCTAAGGTTCGGAAACATTACCAACCTATTAAATATTTAAAAATAAAAACAGCAAATTTGGCAAAATGAGGCAGCAGAGGAAAATGTTCAAATGAAGGGAAAAGATAAAATCCCAAAAGAACGAAGTGAAGTGAAGATAGGCAATCTACTTAGGAAATATGTCAAGATAAAGGTAATAAAGACATTAACAGAACTCAGAAGACTGGATAAAGAATGAGAAGTAAGAAGTCTTTAACAAAGAGAAAATGTAAAGAAGAACCAAACAGAGATGAAGAACACAATAAATGAGATGAAAACTACATTAGAAGGAATCAACAGTAGATGAGATGATACAGAGGAACAGATCAGTAAGCTGGAATACAGAGTAGTGGAAATTACTGATGCTGAACAGAAAAAAGAAAAAAGAATGAAAAAAAATGAGGACAGTTTAAGAGACCTCTACAATAACATCAAACATACTAGTATTCTTATTACAGGGGTCCCAGAGAGAAAGGAGCTGAGAACATATTTGAAGATATAATAGCTGAAAAATTCTTTAACCTGGGAAAGGAAAGAGACATCTAGGTCCAGGAAGCACAGAGAGTACCAAACAGGACCAATCCAAAGAGGATTACACTAAGACCCACTGTAAGTAAAATGGCAAAAATTAAAGATTAAGAGAGAATATTAAAAGCAGCAAGGGAAAGAAACAAGTTACACACAAGGGAACTCTCATAGGGCTATCAGCTCACTTTTCAGCACAAACTTTGCAGGTCAAAAGAGAGTGCTGTGATATTTAAACTATGAAAGGAAAAAATATACAACCAAGAATACTTTACCTGGCAAAGCCTTCATTCAGATTTGATGGAGAGATCAAAAGTATTACAGACAAGAAAAAGCTAGAAGAGTTCAGCACCACCAAAATAGCTTTATAAGAAATGTTAAATGGACTTCTCTAAGTGAAA
Source organism: Camelus ferus (assembly GCF_009834535.1). Lineage (NCBI taxonomy): Eukaryota > Metazoa > Chordata > Mammalia > Artiodactyla > Camelidae > Camelus > Camelus ferus. The sequence continues at coordinate 32,108,500 of NC_045699.1, forward strand.
AAGAAAAGGTCACAACTAGAAACATGAAAAGAAAAAAGCTCATCAGTAAAGGCAAATATACAGTAAAGGTAGTAAACTAACCACGTGTAAAGCTAGTAGGAAGGTTAAAAGACAAAAATAGTAAAATAATCTATATCAGCAATAAATAGTTAAGGGGTACACAGAACAAAAAGATGTAAAGTATGATGCCAAAAAATGTAAACATGCGGGGAGTAAAAATATAGGGCTGTTAAAATGCTTCTAAATTTAAGACATCAGCAACTTGAATTAATCACTATATATATAGGTTGCTATATATAAACCTCACAGTAATCACAAACCAAAAATCTGTAATAGATACACACGAAGAAAAGAGAAAGGAATCCAAATACAACACTAGAGACAGTCATCAAACCACAAGGGAAGACAACAAAAGAAGGAACTAAGAAAAAAAAAAAACCTATAAAACCATTAACAAAATGGCAATAGGTACATACCTATCAGTAATTACTTTAAACATAAATGTCATAAATACTTCAATCAAAAGACATAGAGTGGCTAAATGGAAACAAAAACAAGACCCCTACATATGCTGCCTTTGAAAGATTAACTTTAGATCTAAAGACACACACAGAATGAAAGTGAGAGGATGGAAAAAAGGTACTCCACTAAAATGGAAATCAAAAGAAAGCCAGAGTAGCAATACTTATATTAGACAAAAATAGACTTTAAAGTAAAGACTGTTATAAGAGACAAAGAAGGATACTACATAATGACCAAGGGATCAATCCAAGAAGATATAACAATTGTAAATATATATGCACCCAACACAGGAGCACATAAATACATAAAACAATTATTAAGACACAAAGGAAGAAATTGACAGTAATACAATAATAGTAGGGGACTCTGACTCCCGACTTACATCAATAGACATCTACAGAAAGAAAATCAGTAAGAAAGTACTGGCCTTAAAAAACACATTAGACAAAATGGACTTAAAAGATATCTAGAGAACATTCCATCCAAAAGTGGCAGAATACACATTCTTTTCAAGTGTACATGGAACATTCCCCATGATAGATCATATACTAGGTCACAAACCTAGTCTCAGTAAATTTAAGAAAGTTGAAATCACATCAAGCATCTTCTCTGGCCACAACATTATGAGATGAGAAACCAACTATAAGAAAAAAAACTGCAAAACCTACAAACACTTGGAGGCTAAACAATATGCTACTAAACAAATAATATATCACTGAATAAATTGAGAAGAAATTTAAAAATACCTGGAAACACAACTTTCTAAAACCTATGGGATATAGCAAAAGGAGTTTTAAGAGGGAAGCTTATACAAAGTATACAAGCCTACTTAAGGAAATGAGAAAAATCTCAACAATATCAACTTACACCTAAAGTAAACAGAAAAAGGACAAACAAAGCACAAAGTTAGTAGAAAGAAAGAAATCATAAAAATTAGAGCAGACATAAATGAAATAGAGACTAAAACAAAATAGAAAAGATCAAGGAAACTAAGAGCTGATTCTTTGAAAAGATAAAAAAATTGATAAACAGTCAGACTCATCGAGAGAGAGAGAGAGAAGACCTAGATCAATAAAATAAAAAATGAAAAAGAAGTTACAACTGACACCACAGAAATACAGAGGATCATATGATCTTACTATGAACAACTACACACCATAAAATGGACAAACTAGAAGAAATGGGCAAATTCCTAGAAATGTACAATCTCCCAAGACTGAACCAGGAAGAAAGAGAAAATATGAACAGACCAATTACCAGCACTAAAACTGAATCAGTAATTTAAAAAAAACTCCCAACAAAAGAAGTCCAGGACCAGAAGTCTTCACAGACAAATTTTACCAAACAATTAAAGAAGAGTTAACATTTATTCTTCGCAAACTACTCCAAAAAATTATAGAGGAAGGAATGCTTCCTAATTCATTCTATGAGGCCAGCAACAGTTTGATACCAAAACCAGACAAAGATATCACATACGCACACAAAAATTACAAGTCAATATCACTGATGAACACAGACACAAAAATCTTCAACAAAATATTAGCAAATCGAATTGAACAATATATTAAAAGGATCATACAAAATGATCAAGTGGAATTTATCCTAGGGATGCAAGGGTGGTTCAACATCTGCAAATCAATGTGATACACCACATTAACAAATTTAAGAATAAACACCACATGATCATCTTAATAGGTGCAGAAAAAGCTTTTGACAAAATTTGATATTCATTTATGATAAAACTTCACTAGAAAGTAGGTACAGAGGGACCATACCTCAACATAATAAAGGCCATGTATGATAAGTCCATAGCTAACAACATACTCAACAGTGAAAAGTTGAAAGTATTTCTTCTAACATCAAGAACAAGATAAGGATGCCAACTCTCATCACTTTTATTCAACAAAGTATGGAAGTCCTAGCCACAGCAACCAGACAATAAAAAGGCATAAAAAAGGAATCCAAATTGGAAAGGAAGACTAAAACTGTCATTGTTTGTAGATTACATGATACTACACACAGAAAATCCTAAAGATGCCACCAAAAACTACTAAAGCTCAGCAATAAATTCAGGAAAGTTGCAGGATACAAATACAGAAATCTGTTGCATTTCTATACATTAAGAACAAATTATCAGAAATAAAATTAAGAAAACAATCTTATTTACAACTGCATAAAAAGAATAAAATACCTGGGAATAAATCTAACTAAAAGACTTGTATTTGGAAAACTGTAATACACTGATGAACGGAATTGAAGACAATACAAGTAGAAAGATACACCATGTTCATGAATTGGAGGAATGAATATTTTTAAAATGCCCATACTGCCAAAGGCAACCTACAGATAAAATACCTAACAAAATAAGAGTCGCATTTTTTGTAAAACTAGAACAAATAATTCTAGTATTTATATGGAAATACAAAAGACCCCAAATAGCCAAGGCAATTTTAAGAAAGAACAAAGCTGAAGGTATCACACTCTCTGATTTTAAACTGTATCACAAAGCTAGATTCATCAGAACAGTACAGTACTCTCACAAAAATAGACATTTATCAATGAAACCAAATAGAGAGCCCAGAAATGAACCGACACTATATGGCCAATCAATCTATGAAAAAAAAAGGCAAGAATATACAATGAGGAAAGAAAAGCCCTTCAATAAATGGTGTTGGGAAAACTGGATGGCTACATGCAAAAGAATCAAACTACTCACTGAGATCATGAACAAAAATAAATTCAAAATGGACTAAAGACTTAAATGTAAGACTTGAAACCATAAAACTTTTAGAAGAAAACAGTAAGCTCTTTGACTTTGGCCTCAGTAATTTTTTTTTGGGGGGGGGGTGTCTTCTTAGGCCAGGAAACAAAAGCAAAAATAAACAATTAGATTATATCAAACTAAAAAGCTTTTGCACAGCAAAGGAAACTATAAACAAAATGCAAAGGCTGCCTACTGAATAGCAGACAGTATTTGCAAATGATATATCTAATCAGTGGTTAATATCCAAAATATATAAAGAGCTTATACAACTCAACATAAACAAACAAACAAAAAAACCCCAAACAACCCAATTAACAAATAGGCAAAAGATCTGAAGAGACATTCTTTCAAAGACACAGAGAGGGCCAACAGGCACATGAAAAGATGCTCAACATTATTAATCATCAGGGAAATCCAATTCAAAACCACAATGATATATCATTCACATTTGTCAGAACGGCTATTATCAAAATGACAACAAATAACAAGTATTGCCAAGGATGTGAAGAGAATCCACCTGCACTGTTGATGAGAATGTAAAAGGGTGTTGCCACAATGGAAAACAGTATAAAGATTCCTCAAAAAATTAAAAATAGTTTTGATTCTGCATTTCTCTGATAATTAGTGATATTGAGCATTTTTTCATGTGCCTATTGATCATTTGGATGTCTTCCTTGGAGAGTTGCTTGTTTAGGTCTTCTGCCCATTTTTGGATGGGGTTGTTTATTTTTTTTCTTACTAAGTCATATGAACTGCTTATATATTCTGGAGATAAAGCCTTTGTCGGTTTCATCTGCAAAAATTTTTTCCCATTCTGTAGGTTGTCTTTTTGTATTACTTATGGTTTCCTTTGCTGTGCAGAAGCTTGTAAGTTTCATTAGGTCCCATTTGTTTATTCTTGCTTTTATTTCTATTGCTTGAGTAGTCTGTTCTAGGAGAACATTTCTGAGATGTATGTCAGATAATGTTTTGCCTATATTTTCCTCTAGGAGGTTTATTGTACCTTGTCTTATGTTAAAGTCTTTGATCCATTTTGAGTTTATTTTTGTGTATGGTGTAAGGGAGTGTTCTAGCTTCATTGAGGTATCACCTCACACCAGTCAGAATGGCCATCATTCAAAAACCGACAAATGCTGGACAGGCTGTGGAGAAAAGGAAACCCTTCTTCACTGCTGGTGGGAATGCAGTTTGGTGCAGCCACTGTGGAAAACAGTATGGAGATTCCTCAAAAGACTAGGAATAAACTTACCATATGACCCAGGAATCCTGCTCCTGTGCTTATATCCAGAAGGAACCCTACTTCAGGATGACACCTGCACCCCAATGTTCATAGCAGCACTATTTACAATAGCCAAGACATGGAAACAGCCTAAATGTCCATCAAAGGATGACTGGATAAAGAAGATGTGGTATATTTATACAATGGAATACTATTCAGCCATAAAAACTGACAACATAATGTCATTTGCAGCAACATGGATGCTCCTGGAGAATGTCATTCTAAGTGAAGTAAGCCAGAAAGAGAAAGAAAAATACCATATGAGATCTCTCATATGTGGAATCTAAAAAACAAACAAACAAACAAACAAAGCATAAATACAAAACAGAAATAGACTCACAGACATAGAATACAAACTTGTGGTTGCCAAGGGGGCAGGGGATGGGAAGAGATAGACTGGGATTTCAAAATCGTAGAATAGATAAACAAGATTATACTGTATAGCACAGGGAAATATATACAAGATCCTATGGCAGCTCACAGAGAAAGAAATGTGACAATGGATATATATATGTTCATGTGTAACTGAAAAATTGTGCTCTACACTGAAATTTGACACATTGTAAAATGATTATAAATCAATTAAAAAAAAGTTAAAAAAATTAAAAATACAACCACCATATAATTCATAAATTTTATACCTGGGTATTTATTCAAAGAAAACAAAACACTAATTTGAAAAGATATATGCACCCTATGTTCATTGCAGCATTATTTACAATAGCCAAGATATGAAAGCAACCTAAGGTGCCCACTAATAAATGAATGGATAAAGAAAATGTGGTATGTATATATTAATGTAATATTACTCAACCATAAAAAAGAATGAAATCTTGCTATTTACAACAGCATGGATGGACCTAGAGGGTATTGTGCTAAGTGAAATAAGTCAGACAGAGAAAGACAAATACTGTATGACTTCATTTATATGCGGAATCTAAAAAACAAAACAAATGAATAAACATAACATAATAAAGACAAAGTAATAGTAACAGAGAATAAACAGGTGGTTGCCAGAGTGGTGGGGGATGGAGGGAGGAGAGAAGTAGGTGAGGGATATTATAAGGTACAAACTTTCAGGTGCAAAATAAAAGAGTCATGGGTATGAAATATATGGTGTGGGGAATATAGCCAATAACTATATAATATTTTTGTATAGTGATATATCATAACTAGACTTACTGTGATGATCATTTTTAAATGTATGGAAATACAAAATCACTGTGTTGTGTAACAGGAACTAACACAGTGTTGTAGGTCAATTATACTTAAAAAACAAACAAACTTATAGAAAAAGAGGTCAGACTTGTGGCTACTAGAAGAGAAGCATGGCAGGAGGGAGAATTGGATAAAGTCAGTTAAAAGGTACACACTTTCAGATATAAGATAAATAAGCTGTAGGTATGTAATGCACAACAAGATAAATATACATAACACTGCTGTATGTTATACATGAAATTTAAGAGTAAATCTTAAGGGTTTTTATCATAAGAAATTTTTTCTATTTAATTTTGTATTTATATGAGATGGATGTTCGCTAAATTTATTGTGATGGTCATTTCATGATGTATATAAGTCAAATCATTATATTGTATACCTTAAACTTTTACAGTGCTTGTGTGTCAATTACATATCAATAAACCAAGAATGATAACAAAAAAAAATGAGTGTTTAGCTGTAGTGTTTCTTACTATTTCAAGCCCCCTTTCCCATATATTATCCAACATGAAAAATCAAGTTGAATTATGACTTTGGCCAACAGCCATCATTATCCTTTTTTTATGGAAGGTAATACAAAAGATCTGTCAGGGAAGTTAGGAATTTTGTTCAGGGACACACGATTAAATGACAAAAGGAAGATTTGATTCCAGGTTTCCTGACTTCTGGCTCCAAGCCTGTCCTCCCCGACTACCTAGGTGAGGTCTATCCCAGAAGTTGCCTAGACCACCTTGGTGTCAGAGGGACTTGAGGACCCCCGTACTTTGACACTGGTTTCTCTGAGCTCTGTGTGATTGCCAGTGGCCACAGATCGGGTGGCATTTGCAGATGAGGAATTCTGATGAATCAGCCTTGGGGCAGACCACAGGGACAGACTTGCCTGGGGGCTCTCCTGGACTGGTGAGGGAGGTATAGGCAAGTCTGTGCCCTGCTCTTTCCTGACATGCCCTCAGAGAACAGAATTTTTATTGGACACTTGGTGACAGGCACAGAATGTGAGCAAAAGGGACCTCAGTTTAACATCTCATGAGATGGACAGCACATATTATACAGCTAGTAACTTACCACTGATTTAATGCCCTATAAGACTGGTGTTTCTGAAAAAGGAGGACAAGGCAGCAGCAGAAACTACTTTTTGTCCTAAGATTTCTTTTATTGCAGATGTTTGCAGCTGGCAATTGATTTTCTTCCTCCATGAGTGCATAAGAATAATCCACATAATCATGTTTCTGTCTTAATTACCTTCCTATTACTTAATTAAAAGACTTGATGCTGATGACAGAGAAAGCTGGCAGTTTGTTAAAATCTGAACAGAGGGAGAGCTGGGCTGTACTTGAAGCAGTCAAGGCCTCCTTATTGTTGAAGTCTCTCAAATGAAGAAGGCCATAAACTTAGGTAACTTACTTCCCCCTCTCTCCAAATAATTTTAATATGCTAGGAAGTATCTGGCCCATAGTTCTGAAGTTGCCTTTGGGTTCTCTCTGCACCTTTTATCTACCACTGCATAACCAAACACCCCAAAACTGAATCCCTGAAAATAGCAACCATTTATCATTTTCATACATCTATGGATGGGGTGGTGGATTCTGTGGATCTGGGTGGGGCTTGTTCATGCATCTTGCTAGGTTGACTTGTTGGGTCGGCAGGGGTCTGGCAAGTCCAGGATGGGCAGGGCTAGACAGGCTCTGCTCTGTCCCACATGGTCTCTCATTCTCCTGAAGGCTGCTGCCTGGGCTTATACTCATTGTGATTGCAGGGGTCTAAGAGAGGAAGTAAAATGTGTTGTTGCTTTTTCAAGCCTCTGCTTATGTCAAGTCTGCTAGCATCCTACTGGCCGAGTCAAGACACATGATTGAGCCAAATGTCAGCCACGTGTGGCCTCTCTGACTCCAAAGAAATAACAGAGCCTGGATACAGGAAGTGCATCTGGGGGGGCTATCATTTCAATCAATCTTCCATACTTGCCAAAACACAGAGATGATTCCTTGCAACGTAACGGTATTAGCTTTCTCAAGAAGTGGAGACACTGCTTTCTCTCCTTCTATCCTAGTGTTTGCTTGGGGTGGTGGCCTTGGACATAGAAGATGCTAAATGTCCTTGAAATGAATGGATGGAAGTAAGGGTATCACTAGCAAGCATCCTAGTCTCTCTCACATCTCTTTCAGGTGCAAGTAATAAGCATCTGCCCAAACTGGCTTCAACAAAAGGGAAAGTAGCTTATTTTACTGAACTCAAGGGCAGGAAATACAAATGATTTTTTGAGAAATCAGGACCAAGAAGTGGAATTTATAAGGGACTGAGTATACTCCATGAGTCAGAGGCTACTCTTACTCTAATGAGCTACAGTGGGGTGATGGCCCCAGTGTCACATTGTAAAAAACTTGGCTGCTTGGACTTGTGGATGGAAGAGTGTCCACTGCAGGTGGCATGAGGGAGAGGTTTCTTGAAGAATTCAGCGTGTGGGAGATGGCCCCAAGATTTCTGTCCCCTGGTCAATCAAACACTTGTCTAGAAACTGCTGTGAAGGGTTTTTGCAGATGGCATTAAAGTCCTAAATGAGTTAACCTTAAGATATGAAGATTTTGTGGGTGGGCCTGGCCTGAGCAGTATTTCCTCTGGCTGGTAGCAGAAAGGAATCCAGAGATTCAAAGCATAGGGAGTTTCAACATGTTGTCCTTGGCTTTGAAGTTGGAGGAGCGATGTGCCAATGAATGCTTATGGTCTGTAGAAGCTGAGAGAAGCCCCTGGGTAACAAGCAGCAAGGAAATGGAGACCTTAGTTCTACAACTGCAAGAACCAAATTCTGCCAATATCACAAATGAGTTTGGAGCATATCCCTTCCCAGAGCCTCCAGATGAGACACCTTGATTTTGGCCTTATGACACTCTAAACAGAGAAACCAGCTGAGTCATGCTAGACTACCAACATACAGAAATTGTGAGATAATAAATAGTTGTTGTTTTAAGCTGCTAAAATTTTTATAATTAGAAATCATAGAAAACTAAGACACGAGGTGATTATTATTTCCATCTATCTCCTTAAATATGTTAATACCCTTGGAGAAATGACATAAATGGAATTATCACTCATATTTTGGTCAAAATTTGTTGGCCTGAAGGATTTCATGATCTGAGGGAGCAAAAATGTTCAGAGGGAAAAGAACATCATTTGACAAGGGTAAGTGGTGAGAGAGAGGTTAGGTTTTGAACTGAGTGTAAGTAGGCTAGTTTCTTTGGATTACAATCTTGCATGCTAGGCCTTAAAGGAGACAGCGTATAAGTCCCTGGGAATCTGTGGGGCACGTGTAGATAGCTAGCTAGATAGAAAGGGAGAGAGAGAGAGAGAAGTTATACAGACAGCAAGACAGAGAGAGGTAGAGAGACAGAGAAGAGAAAGAGACGGAGAGGGAAGGGATTAGTAAAAAGTTGCTGAAAATAAATGAAAAATCCTTTAACAAACCTCTCTGTTTGCATATTCCATCTCCTTCTCAATTAAATTAGTATCACCAGCACTCAAACTTGCTCTAGCAACTTTGATCTCAAAGGAAATTCCCTCTCTTTAACTAGCATGTCCCTCTAGATACTACCTTGTTTTTCTCTTTTTCTTTTCCTCAAGTTGTCTACATAATATTCTCAGGTCTTCACCTATTCATCCTTCAACCCATCTCCTCAATCACTCCAATGAAACTGTTCTCAGATCATAAATGCTCTCTGTTTTGCTATGTTCAAGGGACTCTGCTCTAACTTCTTCCAAATGGATCTTTCATTATGATTAAACTCACATGACCACACTTCCTGTTCTGGAACAGTCTCTTCTTTTGGTTCCTATGACAACACCCTCTCCTGGTTTTTCTCTTACTTTTCAGGCCACTCTATTTCAGCATCCATTGCAGGATTCTCTTCGTAGAGCTGATTTTTTAAAAGCCAGCATTTCCTAGGGCTCCATTTTGGTTTCCTTCCTTTTCATTTTTTTGTGTTTTTTGGTTTTGTGTTTTTACCCTTTTTTTAAAGACTAATTTTTAGAGTAGTTTTTGTTTTTGTTTTTGTTTTCTCTTTTTATAGAGGTATAGTCAGTTTACAATGTGTCAATTTCTGGTGTATAGCACAATGTTTCAGTTATACATGAATATACATATATTTATTTTCATATTATTTTTTGCCATAAGCTACTGCAAGATATTGAATATATTTCCCTGTGCTATACAGTATAAACTTGTATCTATTTTATATATACCAGTCAGTATCTGCAAATCTTGAACTCCCAGTTAATCCCTTCCCACCACCCTCCCCACTGGCAACCACAAGTTTTGTATTCTATGTCTGTAAACCTGCTTCTGTTTTGTATATAAGTTCATTTGTCTTTTTTTTTTTAGATTCCATATATGAGTGATATCATATGGTATTTTTCTTTCTCTTTCTGGCTTACTTCACTTAGAATGACATTCTCCAGGGACATCCATGTTGCTGCAAATGGCATTATTTTATCATTTTTTATGACTAGTATTCCATTGTATAAATATACCACCTCTTCTTTATCCAGTCATCTGCCAATGGACATTTACGTTGTTTTCATGTCCTGGCTATTGTATATAGTGCTGCTATGAACATTGGGGTGGAGGTGTCTTTTTGAATTAAGGTTCCCTCTGGATATACACCCAGAGTAGGATTGCTGGGTCATATGGGAAGTCTAATTTTAGTCTTTGGAGGAATCGCCATTCTGTTTTCCATAATGGCTGCACCAAACTGCATTCCCACCAACAGTATAGGATGGTTCCTTTTCTCCACACTCTCTCCAGCATTCCCTTCCTTTTCTTACACAGCTAAACTCTTACCTTAGGTTATCTCATTTACTGCAATTACTTGAAATACCCTAGCTTCATAGAGGAGATGACTTGAGAACATCTCGTTGAAGTAGGAAAAACACTGGGCTCCGCACAGGAAGACCAAGTTTCCTATGTTGACTTTCTGTGAGAATACCGTAATTGACTTGCGATGTGTTATAGCCTTTGTTTCCTCACCTATAAAATGGAGACTTGCCTTATATCTGTCTTGCTTGTCTTACAAGACTGCCGCAGGAACAAAGGATGAATGTATGTGGCAGGAGGAGGCTGCTGCTATCATTATATTTATTGCTAAAGTTAAAGTCAGAGCATTGAAATTATAACTGTTTGGGCTTTCCAAGGGTAAGAGTGGGTGAGAAGACCTGCAGGAGAAAGAGGGATGGAGGGTGAGAAAGATATATATACATATATACCTATATCTTTGAATAAATATGAATGAGAGAAAGAGAATGAAAAAATTACATGTGTTTATGTATGTGTATGTATATATGAGACAGAAAGAATGAGTATGAATGAGTATGAATGAAAATGAAAACCAGGGAATCGACAGAAGCTATGTGGATTGGGATTTGATACCATTTCATAAGTCTCTAAATTCTTCAGTAAAGTTACCAACTCAAGAAACGCTGAAAAGTGACAGGATTTCTTATGGGAAACAGTGAAGGTACAGGAGCTCTGGTGAGAGACAGAATCAAGTCATGATGCAGCACACTAGGAAACACCTTCTAAAGGGCAGATGCAAGAGATTTAACCTTCTTTTTACCTTTCTGAATTTCCAGGGAATGTGTGGAGTTACAAGGACTTAGAAAACGTTTCTATTCATTCAATAAGCATTTCTTGAGTAGTTATTACCCACAGATGCTCAGACTGGAGTTACAGTGAATGTGATAATGATGACATGCCCAATGATGACTGTGCTCTAGAGTTTACAGAGAACTAGTTCTTTTGTCATATGGTCATCCCATCCAGCCAGGAAGATAAAAAGGACAAAGATATTCTGACCCATTTTACAAAAGAGTGAACGGAGCTCTGATGATTAGCCCAAAAGGTGGTGACAGAGCTAGCATAGGAGCCCATCTCTAGGTCACTGTTTTTTGTTTTTTTCCCAGTGTTTCCTGATTGTAGTGCTGTTTCTTTTGGTGGTGGGCCCATTATTTTAGTAAGTATACAAGCAAATCTAGAAAGATAAAAGATACACAGCTTAACATGTGCTAGAAGAATAAATAAAATCAACACTTCAGCACTGCAAAGACATAGTTTTGGTGAAATAATTTCTTAGGATGAGACCAAAGCAGGTAAAAATTAAACTAAATATTACAATAATAATAATACAGATATGGAAAAGTGAACCATAAAAGATTAACATTTATAAACAATGCATTATGCCACACTGTAGATATTTATAACCCAGTAAAATGGTTAGGATAACACCTATGATACACGATACCATTTAAGATATCCTAACTATGATATGTCCTGCATGCTTTAAGCAACATGATGGAGAAGCCAGGACATTTGGTTTTAATCTCATTTTTGTCTCTCATTGCCAGTGTGACTTTGGACAAATCACTCTGGGCATGATCTCCTTATCATAAAAAGAGGAAACTTAAATTGTCCTTTCCAGGGCAAATAGTTGGTAGTTGAGTATATGTGCAAAAGGAGAAGTTAAAAACTCTAGCACAGTGGATTCTAGGGCTTGATTGCCTGGGGTAGAATTGTGGCTTTCGTATTAATCAGCTGAGTAACCTTGACAAGTTCCTTAACCTCTCTGTTTTTCTTCACTCACAAAATGGTGCTAATAATACTATTCCCACAGAGTTGTTTTGAGGATTAAATGAGTTAATTAGACGAAGAATGCCTAGCATAATAAACATTAAAGGTGTGCTTGTTATTACTGTTACCTTGGGGCTTCAGAGGAGGGGTCTATCAGACTCATTAGAAAGGACAAGAAGTTTCATGGAAAAGTAGCATCGAAGATGGACCAAATACATCATGAGTTTACCTGCATGGAGCTTTCCAACCATGTGAGAGAAGAAGAGGCAGAAAGGTGAGGGCCAGCAGGCTTGGGGAACAGAAGAAACCTCTAGCAGGTGCCTTCGAGACTAAGCAGAAATCACTACTGCACCAGGGTGCCTGGGTCTTTTTTACTCTGGGTCCTGCCCACAGCTGGGGCCATCTACTACATCTGAAAGCCAGCAGGCAAGACTGGCTGATTTTTCTGGCAGGTCACTCACCTATAGGGCAGTGGGATGAAGCAGTGCCTAGCCACCTCTATATGATTCCACCTCAGCAAGAACCATAGACCTGGGAAGGGCTACAGGAAGACTCCCAGAAAGAATCTGCCAGCGTAACTTGAGGCTCGGACCCCCATTTCAGCCTCTCTGTTCTCATGATCTGAGACCAACCTACCCTTCTCTGTTTCATGGTGGTAGCTGTTGAACAGATCATGTGCTACTCTGTTAAACAAAATCAAACACAGTTACTCTCTCCACATGCAATTAAACCCAGCTACATTAAAATAATGTGTAGGCTGAGACAAATACATACCACCACAAGATAATTGAGAGTTAAGCTGCTGTGACAAGCTAAATAACTAAATCAATCCCATTAAAACCTGTTTTCCTGGGGTCAAAGGCTTTTCAGTGGAAGAAGTCAGGTGTAAAAGAAAATGCTCCATTTTGAACACCTTGCAACACTTGCTGAAATATAAACCAGTCACTTGAAGAAGCAAGCAAACAATCTGACTTAGCTCCAGGAAAAGATCAAATGAAGTCATAGGTATTTTTTTCTATCTTTGATTTAACTTGTTAGCTTAGGAAAGGACACTTCATTTTTTCATTTATCCTCATAAAAGCATTTTATGATGAATACTCCTGTCTGCTGAATATGGCTTGTTAACAGTAAGTCAGCAGAAATTAAATAAATTCCAATCAAAATAACGTTTAAATATGATTCAACAGTCAACTGATCAAATTTTGAAGACTTAACATAATGATAAAAATTCAGAGCTTGTAAGGGTGTGAGGAAACAGGCTCAAATACAGAGGGGATATTCTGGATGGCAACTTCATAGCCAAAGAATGATCCAATATATAATATGCATTTTTCCTGGTCTAGCTGTTTACTTCTAGGGAAGTGAAATTACCTATTATCTAAGGCAATAAGATGACTATAAATTAAACTACAGGAGTATAAGCTCCCTGAGAGCAGGGATCATTTTGGAATTGTTTCACCCTATTACCTAGTACCTAGTACAATTGCTAGCATAGAAAGAGCAGTCAATAGATAATCATGTATATACTAATGGATATAAATTGTAGCATTTTTATACTAGAAGACATTTAAATGCTTAGCAGCAGGAATAAACAAAATATTGTTTAACAATGCAAAAGTATATGATGCAGCCATTAAAAATAATGCTGCAGAGGAAAACATGACAAAAATGTTTTTGATAACATATCTGAAAAAAACTGATTTTAAATAATATATATACTATAGTCTTAGTTTTTCTATAAATAATATGTACACATATATATAAACTGTAAGATGCATATCAAAATATGAACATACTGGTTATATCTAGTTACAGTTTACTGATGATATTTTTCTCTTTATTTTCTAAAATAAGGATAAAAAATTATGAGAGTAACAGAAGTTTGGGAACTGGGCTGAAAAGGTAAACTGCCTCTAAGTGAGAAGAAATATAAAACTTTATGAATGCCTCTAGAAAGAAGGCCAAAGCCAATGGGAGAATAGTGCTGAGCAGCAGACTTGGATTTGACATAAGTAAGCAGAGCTGTTTAACAATAGGACATGCTAAAACTACAAGTAGTGAATCCCTTGTCCCTGCAGGTATGCAAACAGAAGCTAAATGACAATCCCAGAAGGGTTAACATGTTAGAAAAAATCTTAGACTGAATGAACTCTAAGTACTATTAAACCCAAGGCTCAAAGATTCCATGAGCTGACTGGCAGACTGCCTTCTGTAAGCTCCATTTGATATGATACAGAATTCTTTGTTTATCAACAAAGAATAGATTCCTATTTATCCCTCTATTTTCTATGGGATCTTCCCCTTCTTTTTTTATTGAAGTTACAATGTGTCAATTTCTCACGTACAGCACAATGTCCCAGTCATGCATGTATATACATGTATTTGCTTTCATATTCTTTTTCATTAAAGGTTATTACAAGACATTGAATAGAGTTCCCTGTGCTATAGATCTTCCCTTTCTTGATGCTTCTTTTGTTTGCAAGGTCTCAGTAAGCTTTCCCCTTAACTTGTTATGATCAAAGTTTCATTCTTCTCTCTCCTGATGGCTTCAAGAAAACTCTAGAGAGTACCAGATAACATTTATTGTTATCATGAATCTTCTTAAAGTGAATTGGTTTCCAACTAGCTGTAAGCCTTCCCTTTATTAATGTCACAGGATAGGTTCTAGAAAAGGGAGCAGCTAGAAGGACAGCAAAGGCTGTGGAGTAGAGAGGAGAGAGGATTCTATATACCCCACTTGATGGTGTTCATGGCGGTTGTTTCTGGCCAATTAAAGTCCCTACAGAAAATCCAATTGGTTTGTTGAACATTGGCCAACATCTATTCATAGCTTTAAACTTTTTTTTTTTTTTGGACAGAAAATTACAGGATAATTTTGATTTTGAATTTAGAGCTAAGTTCAAGTAGTTCAAAGGAGCACTGATTAGTTTCATGATATAAGCAAACTACATGAAACCAGTTAAGTAGTATTCCAGTTAGTGTACACTGATCATGCTTCTTGAAGTTAACCAATCTTGAGAATAGTCCAAGGAGTAAGGATCCACTCTATACAAAGAGAACATCTTATCTTTGGTTTGCAGTAATCTGACTTTCTTTGGATAATATTTGACTCAACTCTCTTCTGGGTTTGGTAGGAGAGAGTGGGAGGCTTACTTGGTCTATATATGCAAGTGCTACATAAGGATTAGCTTGAAGCAGACGCCAGAGCCTGCCATGGAGTGAATCTGGATCCAGGTGCTATTGTAAAAACTTACTTGGTTAAGTTTTAGAGCAGTGAAAGTGTTGAGGACATGGATTTATTTTGTGATAAAACTACAAAACTTCTTAAGCCACACTTGTTTACTTTGCAAAAGAACACAAAGCCCCACTACCTATCATTCATTTTTGTGATTAATTTCTTGGAATACTTTGGAATGGACATAAAGGCTCTCTGCCAAAGGGTGAAAAAGAGGATGACAAAGATTACAAAACCATTATAAACTGTATCTGTCCTGGTAAGCGAAGCAGTACTTTGGGGGAAGACTGCTGAAACACACTTCTCCCATAGCCAAGAACTCCTGGGAATACATGAGGTAAGTGGATTAGAGAGGAGGCATCTGGAATGCTTCATCAAGTCTGCCGAAGCTCCTTGAAGTGATATCCCATTCCATTAGCTATTCAATGAAATGGGAATAAGAGAGTGGGGGTACAACACTGACTGACAAAACAGAAGGTCATCCTAAGGAGATTTTCTCTCCTGCTGCCCATTGCAAGGTATGACTATGAGCACATTTCCAGTTGGAAAAGGTCCATCAGCAAGTCTCCAGGACAGGGAACTAGAATACACTCCTCCCAGCTGCCTTCCAAAGTGTGTGGTCTCAGAATAGCATAATGGCTAATTGGGAGACACAGCACAATGTCTGTAGTCCTTCAAACTTCTCTTAGACTCACCAAATCAATTCATGTGCTTCCTGCCATGCCTTGAGCCTCAGATATTCTGAAGATGTAGAAAATAAGGGGCAGGAAGAGGGGGAGTATATGCAGAATACAGTAGGACTATGTGACCTATGCTTTGTTAAGAAAGAAAGCAAGCTGTAGGCTTTTGAGAAGAAAAGAAGCTCAAAGAGGTGGTCTTACAGCACCATCTCCACAGATATCCAGAGATAGGATGATGAAAACAGTAATGAGCATGATAAAGGCTGAAAAGCCACAGGGATATCAGACTGATCTATTCCATGGCACAGATATCTATATAAAGACTTTTAGCTAATAATATTTTAATGCCAAGTTCTTTTCATTACTTTGGCTGAAACCCAGGAGTGGACGTTAACACACATTTGGCATGTGGGCAATCTCTGGTGTACTAATTTCCTTTTGCTTAGTCATGTAGCCAGCAGTAGAGCTAATCTCAACTAAGGCGGCTGGTACTAATTGTTAGTTTCCAATTACTAGTTGTTCAAGGTTTATCAAGTATTGTGACTTTAATTAGGGCCCTAAGATATAAACTGCAATGTCTTTAACAGACACATTCCAATGGGGATAATTTGATGAGCCAGTTGCTGTTGTATAGTAATTGAGAACCAGAGAGAGATTCACATATGAATAGTAAATTAAGATGTACAGTAGTAGCTGGGATTTATACCTGGACCGTTAGAGGTCTTAATGACCCCATAAAAGGGAATAAGGTCATTTGTTATTTAAAGGATCATAAGATATTGCATTTCATAAGGATATTGAGCATGCACAAGGTTAAAGCGCTCATGGGTGAGCCAGATTCTCCCTTTATTCCATTTATAAGCAGAACCACAAGAGTTAGCACTTCTTTGTAATAAAGCTCTAAATTCCAGAGTGACTTGCTGCTCTACCTCCCAAATCCCAAAGGGCAGCTGCTGCTGGGCTGGGCTTTGTAAAATGTTAGTTTCATCCTCAAACTCAGCACAAGCACTGAATCCTCCATTTTAGAACCAATTAAAGTGAACGGTTTTCCAATTTTCTGGGACAGACTGTCACAAGTGGCTGAATGGGGAGACCCAGAGGTCTGGAAAGGTGGCAGGGAAAAAGCCTAATTCTTGGGTACAGCAGGTCCTATTTTAGGTTGAATAAAAAATTAAAAGGGCTTAGCTAGGTATATAAATCAGGGATTTAATTGTGGATATGGAAAACTCTCCATTACCCATAGAAACAAAGGGATAATCCAAAATAGCAGATTACCCAATACAATATAAGTTAGCATTTGGAACGTATGGTCAACAACATGTCTTCTGCATCTTTAATTATGCTTTCCTTAGGCTACTATTAGAATTATTAGCCTATGTTCTCCTTAGGCACAACCTAACAGCAGGAAAGCAAAGCTGAGACATACATTTGAGGATTCTACCCTGAGATTAAAATTCAGTTGTGGATAAAGCTCTCCATCGATAATGCAGAATTGCCAGCAACATCTTTCATACCTATTATACATTTTCTTTCATTCCTTTTGTTGCAACAGACATATCTACAGACACATGCACAAAACTGCACAGAGAGATATGCAATCATTCCTACTATCATTATCATGCAGTCTACAGGTGTTCTCCTTAGCCAGGGTCTGATCCAGCACAGAAAAGGCCTGTGGCAGGATAGGTTAGGAGATGAGGAAATATTTTTTCCAGACAAGTAATTAGAACAACAGAAGCAAATCCAAGGGCTGAATGTTGCTATTTAAATGGAAATTCAGCCAGATCCTTAACATGCCACAAATTTTATTTATACAATGTTAAAAGACCCAGGTGATGAGAATTTTAGTTGTGTTTAACTATGGGTCATTGCGTTGATGTGATGGAGTTTCAGGAAATATTTCTGGTGTGGAAGAATGACTATATAATCATGTTTTCAATGTTATTAAAATGATCAATTACATACTATTTCAAACACACAGAAAGGTGCAGAAATAATAGGTGCCTATGTATCTACGTCTCAGAATTTTAATATTTTGACAATTTTTTTCTTCTGATTAAAAAATAAAGCTATAGATGTGGCAGTGGTCAGTTATGAAAAACAGATGGATACAATTTTCCACTCCTTCCTGGAGCTATGTCCCCTCCAATGTGACTTTGCACACTTCCTCTCATCAAGGGTAGTCTTTTTCTGTATTCCTTGAAACTAAGCTGGATCTGTAACTTGATTTAGCCAATAGAATGTAACTTTGTGATTTGATATGGTCAATGTGTACCACTTCTGAGCCTAGAATTAAAAGAAATCCCATCAGTTACTATGTGACTAGGACTGGGCTGACCTGCTGGGTGATGAGAGATAATGAGACCCAGTCACTCTCCTCTCCCTCTCCCCAGTGACAGCCAACCCCACACTGATCTGCCAGTTGACTGCAAATGTATGAGTGAGCCCACCTAAGACCAGAAGTGCTTACCCTGTTCCAGCCCAAGGTGTTAATCCATATAATTATGAGCAACAATAAATGGCTGTTTTCAAGCCAGTTTTGAGGCAGTTAGTTACACAGCACTAGATAACTGATACAGTGGTTAAAGCTACATTCTCTTCAAATCTTATTTTCTCTCTACTGCCTTCCCTCCCCAGAATTTTCCACTATTCTGAAATTGGGGTCTATCCTGCCACTACATGTAAGTATACTGTTGTAATTTATGTATGTATATACAATATTAAATATCATTCATAAAATGTATAAAGGGCTGTTTAAAAGAAATATAGATCATTTCATACCTTACATATCCTTTGCCCCTCACCTTTATAATATCTTGTTTTTATAAATATCCATGTTGATACACATAGAAGTCATTCATTTTAACAGTCGTATATCTCTATTTCCCTACTGACGAAGAAATAAGAGGCTGGGCCAAAACATCTTCCATCCTTACCATGCTATGATTCAAATAAGTATGGAGAGATAAAACAGCTTGTAAAGAGTCAATTAGGATTAGAGACTGATACACAGCTATAGAAATAAAGCTGTATGATATTTGCTGTACTATTCTTTATAACATATATACATTCTTTTGCAGAACTTGCACTTTTGTAATACATTTCAAAGAATAAATTCGAAATAGACTAGAGAGAAGACAAGCAGATTCACTTATACATGAACCCTTAGTCAATGACACTAGTGGCAATTGAGACCAATGGGCAGTTGAGACCAGTGGGGAAAGACTGTCCAGTTAGCAATAGCTACCTATTCAATAATGGCTATCCACATGGAAAAAATAAAATTATATCCCTCTCTTACACCATACACAAAAATAAGTACCAGCTGGATTAAAGTCCTGGGTATAAAAAGCAATGGTTCAAAATATTTGGAACATTCATCTTAGTCACAAATTATCTTCCTCTCTACTTTCATCAATTCACATTGACCCTAGGTATTAACAATAGCTTTTGTCATTTGGTCCAAAGTCCAATGGGCCCTACAGTTGCGTGTACCAAGACAAAGACTTGGTACTGCTTTCTGATTTGTAGTTTTTGTTCTTATATCTGTCTGCTTAAAATAAACAGCTAGTTATCCTAAGTCCAACAAAGCTTACATTGTTAAAAATAATAGAATAAATGCAAACAGAGTCCAGTTGTGCTTCGTAAATTAGCCTTACCTAAAAATTCCTTGCTTCTGAACGGACATATCCTGCCACTCAATTCCAGGCCCTTGCTAGCACAGGTTCTTCTCCAGCTAATTCCCTTAAGAATTCTGTTTACCTGTCTCTTGTTCAATACTACATTTCTCACCATCACTGCCACATACAGAGGGGCATGCAGTAGATCTCATTAAAACTGAGTTCTTTTGTCTTTCCATTCAGTAAATATTTATCAAGCACATATTAAGTGCCAGGCATTCTGCTAGTGCTAAGATAAAGCAATGACAAAAAAGGTCACTTTCTAGAGTCTAGATAGCTTTATTGTTTTCCCACTATGATTCTCATTTCAGGGAAAGATCAATTTCCAGAAGTCATGATAGAAAATATTTGTTCTAAAACTTCACTGACTGTTGACCAACTTAGGGCAATTTAGATAATATTCCTAAACCTCAGTTTCTTTATTGATCAAATGTTGCTATTATTAGTATCTATTCTCATGTATTTCAAAATTGTGCCATAACTAACAAATGAATTCTTGTTTGCGAATGCCAAGGGCTACAGAAATAAGACCACTATACTCCTATTCTACAAGGACTGAATTCCTTATGATTTAGAGATTATTTCTTTAATGCTGCTCAAAGGAAGAAATAATATCCAAAGTCCAGGCTACCATATCTGTGGCCTTAAACCTTCAATTTATCATTTCAGTCTAGCTCACCTATTCATCTTAACAGCCATGTAAGCAGTGACTTTCTCCTGATACCGAACTTCTCCTTAATTCTGATACCTCTCTTTTAGTAGAATAAAATCAACCAGAGCACCATTAGTATAAGTCTTTATTCTTAAGTGTTGGTCAGGAAAGGTTCTGAAGGGGCCTTTTAATCTGGGCAAGGAGTGGGGAATCTTTTCTAGGACTTTAGCATGATAGGTGTGCCAAAGTTCAGCTAGTTTTTTAAGTAGTTGCTTAGGGATGGTTCTTGGAAGCAGGTCTTCGTTCTTGGGGATTAGCGCCAATTGTTTGGGCAATGTGAATTTTATCAAGATTGGATGAGGAGGAATAATTAGGGGCTAAGGTCATGTGCCAAAGTGGTGAGAAGGAAAGAATATGAAGGCTTCAGTGGAACACTCTCAATCTTTCAGTGTCTCTCATACGATTTCTCTCATTTTCATCCTCTGTTTCGCTTATGATCAAGATTCCTTAAGCCATCAGGTACCAAACACCTGTTAATAATTGATGGTATAAGGTAAAGGCTATTTTTCTGAGGTACACAAAAATTCTACATTGTTAGGTCAGGATTTAGAGAAATAAGCCTGGGAATATTAAATTTAATGGCACTTACCTACGTCTAAGGTCTTTACACAAAATCATATAGCTTTGCCTTGAGAAAAATTTTTTTTTTTAACATTTTTTATTGATTTATAATCATTTTACAATGTTGTGTCAAATTCCAGTGTTCAGCACAATTTTTCAGTCATTCATGGACATATACACACTCATTGTCACATTTTTTTCTCTGTGAGTTATCATAACATTTTGTGTATATTTCCCTGTGCTATACAGTGTAGTCTATTCTACAATTTTGAAATCCCAGTCTATCCCTTACCACCCTCCACCCCCCTGGTAACCACAAGTCTGTATTCTCTGTCTGTGAGTCTATTTCTGTCCTGTATTTACTGCTTTGTTTTTGTTTGTTTGTTTGTTTTTGTTTTTGTTTTTTAGATTCCACATATGAGCGATTATTTTTCTTTCTCCTTCTGGCATACTTCACTTACAATGACATTCTCCAGGAGCATCCATGTTGCTGCAAATGGCATTATGTTGTCGGTTTTTATGGCTGAGTAGTATTCCATTGTATAAATATACCACACCTTCTTTATCCAGTCACCTGTTGATGGACATTTAGGCTGTTTTCCACGTTTTGGCTATTGTAAATAGTGCTGCTATGAACATTGGGGTGCAGGTGTCATCCTGAAGTAGATTTCCTTCTGGATACAAGCCCAGGAGTGGGATTCCTGGGTCATATGGTAAGTCTATTCCTAGTCTTTTGAGGAATCTCCACACTGTTTTCCATAGTGGCTGCACCAAACTGCATTCCCACCAGCAGTGTAGGCGGGTTCCCCTTTCTCCACAGCCTCTCCAGCATTTGTCACTTGTGGATTTTTGAATGACGGCCATTCTGACTGGTGTGAGGTGATACCTCACTGTAGTTTTGATTTGCATTTCTCTGATAATTAGTGATATTGAGCATTTTTTCATGTGCTTTTTGATCATTTGTATGTCTTCCTTGGAGAATTGCTTGTTTAGGTCTTCTGCCCATTTTTGGATTGGGTCGTTTATTTTTTTCTTATTGAGTCGTATGAGCTGCTTATATATTCTGGAGATCAAGCCTTTGTCGGTTTCACTTGCAAAAATTTTCTCCCATTCTGTAGGTTTTCTTCTTGTTTTATTTCTGGTTTCCTTTGCTGTGCAGAAGCTTGTAAGTTTCATTAGGTCCCATTTGTTTATTCTTGCTTTTATTTCTTCTAGGAGAAAATTTTTTAAATGTATGTCAGATAATGTTTTGCCTATGTTTTCCTCTAGGAGGTTTATTGTATCTTGTCTTATGTTTAAGTCTTTAATCCATTTTGAGTTGATTTTTGTGTATGGTGTAAGGGAGTGTTCCAGCTTCATTGTTTTACATGCTGCTGTCCAGTTTTCCCAACACCATTTGCTGAAGAGACTGTCTTTATTCCAATGTATATTCTTGCCTCCTTTGTCAAAGATGAGTTGACCAAAAGTTTGTGGGTTCATTTCTGCGCTCTCTATTCTGTTCCATTGGTCTATATGTCTGTTTTGGTACCAATACCATGCTGTCTTGATGACTGTAGCTCTATAGTATTGTCTGAAGTCTGGGAGAGATATTCCTCCAGCCTCTTTCTTTCTCTTCAGCAATGCTTTGGCAATTCTAGGTCTTTGATGGTTCCATATGAATTTTATTATGATTTTTTCTAGTTCTGTGAAATATGTCCTGGGTAATTGGATAGGGATTGCATTAAATCTGTAGATTGCCTTGGGCAGTGTGACCATTTTAACAGTATTGATTCTTCCAATCCAAGAGCATGGAATATCTTTCCATTTTTTAAAGTCTTCTTTAATTTCCTTCATCAATGGTTTATAGTTTTCTGGGTATAATTCTTTCACCTCCTTGGTTAGATTTATTCCCAGATATTTTATTACTTTGGGTGCTATTTTAAAGGGGATTGTTTCTTTACTTTCTTCTTCGGTTGATTTATCATTAGTGTAAAGAAATGCAACTGATTTTTGAACGTTAATTTTGTAACCTGCTACCTTGCTGAATTCTTCAATCAGCTCTAGTAGCTTTTGTGTGGACCTTTTAGGGTTTTCTATATATAGTAGCATGTCATCAGCATATAATGACACTTTTACCTCTTCTTTTCCAATTTGGATCCCTTTTATTTCTTTCTCTTGCCTGACTGCTGTGGCTAGGACTTCCAGGACTATGTTGAATAGGAGTGGTGATAGTGGGCATCCTTGTCTTGTCCCAGATTTTAGTGGGAAGCTTTTGAGTTTTTCACCGTTGAGTACTATGCTGGCTGTAGGTTTGTCATATATAGCTTTTATTATGTTGAGATATGTTCCCTCTATACCCACTTTGGCGAGAGTTTTTATCATAAATGGGTGCTGAATTTTATCAAATGTTTTTTCTGCATCGATTGAGATGATCATGTGGTTTTTGTCCTTTCTCTTGTTGATGTGATGTATTACACTGATTGATTTGCGTATGTTGAAACAGCCTTGTGTCCCTGGGATGAACCCCACTTGGTCATGATGTATAATCTTTTTTATGTGTTGTTGGATTCTATTTGCTAAAATTTTGGTGAGGATTTTGGCGTCTATGTTCATCAGTGATACTGGCCTATCATTCTCTTTTTTTATAGTGTCTTTGCCTGGTTTTGGTATCAGGGTGATGGTGGCTTCACAGAATGAGTTTGGGAGTATTCCCTCCTTTTCAATCGTCTGGAAGAGTTTGAGAAGGACTGGTATGAGTTCTTCTTCGTACGTTTGGTAGAATTCCCCGGTGAAGCCGTCCGGTCCTGGACTTTTATTTGTAGGGAGGTTTTTAATTGCTATTTCTATTTCCTTTCTAGTGATCGGATTGTTCAAGTGTTCAGATTCTTCTTGATTCAGTTTTGGTGGACAGTATGTTTCCAGAAACTTGTCCATCTCCTCTAGGTTATCCAGTTTGGTTCCATATAGTTTTTCATAATATTCTCGTATGATATTCTGTATTTCTATTTTGTTTGTTGTAATTTCTCCATTTTCCTTTCTTATTTTGCTAATTTGTGCTCTCTCTTTTTTCTTCTTTGTGAGTTTGGCCAGAGGTTTGTCGATTTTATTTACTTTTTCAAAAAACCAGCTTTTGGTTTGGTTGATTTTTTCTATGGTCTTGTTAATCTCTATTGTATTTAAGTCCTCTCTGATCTTTATTATTTCCTTCCTTCTGCTGCTTTTTGGGGCTTTTTGTTCTTCTTTTTCTAATTCATTCAGGTGGTGGGTTAAATTGTTTATTTGAGATTGTTCTTCTTTTTTGAGGAAGGCCTGTATCGCTATAAACTTCCCTCTTAGCACTGCCTTTGCTGTGTCCCATAGGTTTTGAGTGGTTGTGCTTTCATTATCATTTGTCTCAAGGTATTTTTTAATTTCAGCTTTGATTTCCTCATTGATCCATTGTTTTTTCAATAACATATTGTTTAATCTCCATGCTTTCCTTTTTTTCTCCTTTGTTTCTCTGTTGTTGATTTCCAGTTTCATGGCATTGTGGTCAGTAAAGATGCTTGAGATAATTTCTATCTTCTTAAAATTGTTGAGGTTTCTTTTGTGCCCAAGTACATGATCGATCCTGGAAAATGTTCCATGTGCACTTGAAAAGAATGTATATCCTATTTTTGGGGGGTGTATGCTCTGAAAATATCCACCAAATCTAGTTTTTCTATTGTAGTATTTAATTTCTCTGTTGCCTTGTTTATTTTGTGTCTGGAAGATCTGTCTAGTCATGTTAATGCAGTGTTAAAATCTCCAACTATGATTGTATTCCCATCAATATCCCCCTTTATCTCTGTTAGTAATTCTTGTATGTACTTAGGTGCTCCTATATTGGGTGCATATATATTAATGAGTGTAATATCCTCATCTTGTATCACTCCTTTAATCATTATAAAATGTCCTTCTTTATCTTTCTTTATGGTCTTTGTTTTAAAGTCTATTTTGTCTGAAATCAGTACTGCAACGCCTGCTTTTTTGGCTTTTCCATTTGCATGGAATATCCTTTTCCATCCTTTCACTCTCAATCTATATGTGTCCTTCTCCCTAAAGTGGGTCTCTTGTATGCAGCATATTGAAGGTTCTTGCTTTATTATCCAGTCTGCCACTCTGTGTCTTTTGACTGGAGCATTTAGTCCATTAACATTTACAGTAATTAATGATAGATGTGTGTTTATTGCCATTTTGAACTTATCTTTGCAGTTGAATTGGTATATCCTCTTTGTTCCTTCCTTCTTCCTTTTGTGGTTTGGTAATTTTCCTTTGTATTATCATGGATTTTATTTAATTTTTGTGACTCCTTTGTAAATTTTTGGCTTGTGGTTACCCTTTTTTGTAAATCTATCAACCCATTACTATAACTGTTTTTATTAAACTGATAGTAACATGATCTCAAACCCATCCTACTGTTAAAAACATTTAAAAAAGAAAGAAAAATATATTCTACATTTCCCTGCCTCCCTCTCCCTCTCTCAGTGATTTGTAAGTCTTCTTTTATAATTTCATGTTTACTTTATTTGTAATTCATGAGTTATCACCTTTCGAGTTGTGTGTTTCTCATTTCTGTAGCATCCTGCTGCTTTTCTATTTAGAATAGCCCTTTCAATATTTCTTTTAGCATGGGTTTAGTGTTGCTAAACTCCTGCAGCTTGTTTTTGTCTGTGAAACTCTTTATTTCTCCTTCTATCCTCAAGGATAGCCTTGCTGGATAAAGGATCCTAGGCTGCATCTTTTTTTCATTCAGGGCTTTGAATATATCTTGCCACTCCCTTCTGGCCTGTAGTGTTTGTGTAGAGAAACCAGCTGAGAGCCTTATGGGGGTTCCCTTGTAACTTACTCTTTGGTTTTCTCTTGCTGCCTTTAGAATCATTTCTTTATCCTTGACTCTGGCCATCTTGATTATGATATGTCTTGGTGTGGGTCTATTTGGGTTCTTCCTGTTTGGGACCCTCTGAGCTTCCTGTACTTGGATATCTGATTCCTTCTTTAAGTTTGGGAAGTTTTCAGTCATGATTTCTTCAAAAACCTTTTCAATCCCCTTTGATCTTTCTTCTCCTTCTGGGACCCCTATTATGCGAAGATTGGGATGCTTTATATTATCCCATAGGTCCCTTATGCTATTTTCATTATTTTTTATTTGCTTCTCTTGTAGTTCTTCTGAATGGGTGCTTTCTATTGCCCTGTCTTCTAGATCACTAATTCGTTCCTCTGCATTATCTAGTCGGCTTTGCACAGCTATTACATCATTCCTCATCTCTGTCAATGAGTTTACCCATTCTACTTGGCTCTTCTTTATAGCTTCAATTTCATTTTTGACATATTTTATATCTCTAAACACTATCTCTTTTAATTCGTTTCAGCAATTCGATCACTCCTTTTTTGAAATCTTGATCTAGTAGGCTATCGATGTCTATTTCGTTGATCTTTCTTTCAGGGGATTTCTCTTGTTCTTTTAATTGGGAAAGGTTTTTCTGCTTCTTCATCTTGCTCATACCTCTTTGGCACTGTGGTTTATGGAGTATCAGTTGTTTATTTTGGTCCTTAAGGATTTTATCTATCTGATGCCTATTTAGGAATAGAACTTAGGAAAAAAAAAAAAATAAGAGAGAGAGAAAGAATTTTAAAAGAAGGGAGAAAGAGGGTTTGAAAACAGTGTATAATGAATAATAGAAGAGTGAGTTGAAGCAGAGTATTAATCGGGTTGAGACGTCCTTTTGAAACCTTTACAAAAAAGGGGGGGGGAGATGAATAGATGTATTTGAAACCTGTGTCTAATCAATAGCAGGACATCAAAACCCAAGAGAAATAGAAATGAATTAAGAAGTAAAGATTAAGAGAGTAATAGAAAATAGAACAGGTAAAAACAGATTTAAAAAAAAAGGGGGGGGGGGGGAGTTTGTCGGTGTTCTCCTGGAGTCTATGTGCTTTTAATGTGAAGTCTTTCTGTCTTTGTCCTGTTTTGGAAGCTCAGCTTGCTGTTTTCAGAGGCCCTCCGTTGGCGCCCTCTTCTGTGCTGCTCCCAGCACCTGTTGGCAAGCAGATCGCGCCTCCTCCTAACACTGGGTCAGGTGCAGCTCTCTGCTGTGGGCGGGCGGGTCGCTGCCCCTCCGGATGCCGCAGTCAGATGTTGCAGACTGGCCGGGTAGGAGGGCGGGTCGTGCCCCCTCCCAGCACCTCGGTCAGGGGCTGTGTTCCTGCCCGAAAGGCGGGGGGCCGCTCTCGCTCTACCTGTGCCACCACCGCCGGTAGCTCCGCTGCTCTGTGTGGCTGCGAGCTCCGCCCTGGTCAGCGCTCCGCGGGTGGGCTCGGGGAAGACGGAGGGACAGCCCTGTCCCTGCTCTGAGCCAAAACCCAGCTCCTTGTTTGTCTTTGTGGAGCAAGTTCTCTGAGGGACCAGGATGGAAGGATCCTATCTGCCCTGGGCTGCAGGCCAGTCTCAGTCTGGCCTTTGAGGCTGCTAAGCCCTTAGGTGCGGATGCAGGTTTCGCCCCCGCCCCCGCCTGAGTGCTCAGCGCAGAGGATATGGCGGCTGAGCCTGAGCCCTGCCTCTCTTCCCCCGAAAACTTTCCGCGGGTTTTCAGAGATGGGGGTGTGCACCCTTCCCCCGAGAGCACATCAACCTTGCTGTTTTATGGAGGGCCCAGGTTGTTCTGCCCTGTGCACCCACAGCCACGGGGCGTAGCCCCTTGTGTTCCCCCGGGGCTGCCTCCGTGCAGCCACTTCCGTCCTCCGCCCGGCTTGTGCAGCCTGGCCCTGCCCGAGGCTGCCGGCCCGCGTCTCAGGCTGGGTGTCATGGGGACGCTCTGTGCCCGTTTAACTTAGTTGTTAGTCAAGGGCTGCTGTGTACAGATCCGAGCCTCGGAGGCTCCCCCTCCATCCCGCTGGCCTCTCAGTTGGAGAGGGGAGACCTAGCGAGCGAGCGCCAGTCCTCCTTTGCCGCTCCCTCCCCGCGGGACCCGTCCCGCGCTGCTTTGCCTTTTGCTCTTTCTTTTTTCCTTTTCTCCTACCAGATTTTTGGCGTCTTTATCTTTTGAAGAGGGCGATGTTCTGTCGGAGTTCCACAGGTGCTCTGGTTGGCTGAGTGGGTCTGTAGTTGTGGGTCTTGGTGTATCTGTGGGAGAGGGTGACCTGCGAGCGTCCTTCTACTCCGCCATCTTCCGGAAGAGACCGAGAAAACTTTTATTACACTGTTTCTTACAGCCAGCAAACTCATGGAGAGGAGGCTTCATAGTGTAACCTTGTTAATATCCTTCAAAGACCTGATCCCTCCCTACAGCTGGTAAGTAGAAGGTCAAAGTGCAATGGAAGAATGAACACTTTTCCACATCAGCACATCGTGGTGTGCTGTGGGTAATTTGTCAAGTGTCTGTCTGGAGGTGTCATCAGAAACTGTTATGGCAGGAGTGACTACTTGTTTGCCTGAGACATAGTCCTGGTTGATGCCTGTTGTTACAGCACCATTACTAGTAGTGTCCCAACTCATTCACAAAAAGGGTTCTGATTCAAATGATTAAGTTACTGTGGTGGACACGAGGTATGCTGCTCAGATCCCTTTGGTGAAGGACTTGTTTCTGCTTGTTGTATGCATATGGTCTTCAGCTTTCTGCCTCTGCAGGGAATGCCTCAACTGCAGAGACCCACCTCACTCAACATCACATTCCTTTCAGGATTAGCCCACATCCAGAGAATTCCAGGGATTAGGAAGGCCTGGCTGTCTCAGCCCATCTGAAGGACAACAGAGTTCTGGCTCTAGAATTCCCTGGGATTCTGTAGGATCCTCTGATAGCCTCTACTGCCCTCACCTTCTTCTTCATCTCACCCTGATTCCTTTCATTCCTTTTCTCAGATGGTGATCCCCAGTGCATTCCCAAATAAACATCCAAATTGCATTTTAGAATCCACTTCCTAGGGAACCCAACTCACAACGACTAGTATGAGAAGAGGGCTTTGGGAGCTGGGTCAGTTTACTGCTGCAAAAGAAATCAAAGATGGATGATCAAGAAGCTAATGGAAAATGCTCCAATGAAAAGCCATGATCCATTGTCTGGTCTCCAAACCCAAGTCAGCTTTCTCACCAGGAAGCCCCTGACCAAAGAAAAGACCAGATCCCCTGAAGGGAGGACACTACAACAACTGGAAAGTATGAAAGGCAGCAATTTCTTAATCCTTCTCCAAAGGACGGCCATTTACTTGGGTAACTGTGAACTAGGGAGAAGGGAATACATAAACATCTGAAAACTTTAGGACACAGAATCCAAATTGACAGTGATACCCAGAAATTCAAGCATCATCCTAACACCCCTGTTACACTGCGTGCATACAAAGGACAAGTTATGCATGTAATCCTGGTGGAGCTGCAGGTCACAGCTGGTCCATTAAGCATGTGAAACCAACCAGTAGCCATCTCTTTGATCTGTGCTTATGTATAACCTAAATACATAGAGATAGTAGTTTGTACAACCTCCTCATTTAGTCCTTGGATTATCTATTAAGAGCTGTCATGGGGGAAAAGTCACATGGAAGGAAGCCTCTATAATAGCAAGCAACACAGAAGGGGTTGGATGTCAATGCCAAGAGTGTCAATATCCCAAATCTAGCACAATATTCCAGTAAGATGTCAAAATATTCCCTCTTCCATTCTGTCTTTTGCCACCAAACCTAGGGAAATGCAATTGGGAGAAGCATATATGGGTTGAGCAGGTCAGCATGGCTGAGGAGATCTGCTTTAGGAAATGACTGATGTGCTCTTCCAGATATTGACTTATTGCTGAGAAATAACAACTATTTACTTTACCCGAGCTACTTTTTATTAGTGTAAAAAATCCCAGTCAGCTTATTGGGCTTCTTTCTTTTAATAGCTGTTCTTGAGGTAATCAATGACTTTTAACAGCCAGGCTCAGTTATCAATGTACAACAGTACATTTATTGATATAACAGATACTTTTCTTCACTGGGCACCAATTATTGCCATCTGAATTGTGCCACATTAGGCTAGAAACACCATGTAATCTTGCTAGTTACTTAACGCATTCCAGTGATTGGCCTCAAGAAGCTTTATAATCACACTGTTGATTTGTGAGTTAACAATACTTTAAATTCCACTGAGTGCTAAGCAGCAGAGTCTCCTTATAAAAGGTTAATAGAATAAGACATTCAATCTATCTCACTTTTGTGAGGGTAAATAAATGGAAATTGTACAAGGGTAAGCAAATTTTACACGTTTGGTATTCTATTGAAAACTAGAGTATTTCTAAAATTTAAAAAAAAATCCAATTTTGACACCTGTAGCTCCATTTAAAATTCAGACTATTTGATTTCATAAACATTCCTAAAATTAGAAATCATTGAAACTATTGAAAAGACATGTCTCCATATTTGATTAAAAATGGAGAAAAATCAAGACTCAGAATGTCATTAATATTATTAACCCAGGAACTAATCTAGCTGCTTAACTAAAAAACAATATAAAAAAATGCAGTGACGGTTCCAGCCAGCCAGAGCTGCCTCGGGCTGGGCAGAGGTTATATGAGGTCTGTGTAATGACATGTCCTTAAGTCCCAGAATTTAACCCCTAGAGACATTTGACATTCCCCTGTTCTGCTGTTTATACATAGAATTCAATATGATTTCTATAATTAAGACCCATACTCCTTGAAGTCTGAATCTTTCTTCTTGCTCCATTCATTTTTTCTTTCCATCACTTATTCCACAAATAATTACAATGTGCCTTTCCACAAATCAAGCCCCAGTGATCCAGTGGTGAATAATATAATGATGGAAATGAGAGCATTTCCTTCTTATACCCAGTTCTATCATTCACAGTTCTTTTCAAACAAAAATAACTTGATTGTTGCCACAGGGAAATGATTATGAATTTCAACTGTACTTTGAATATCAGTAATATTGGATATTGGGGCCAAATTCTCAGCATGGCTTAGGAGTCTATTATTTTTTAAATCTTATTTGCTCAATTCTGAAATATTAACATTTCAGATTTGAATGAATAATTAAACAGCACTGTAAAGTTTAGGATGCCAGAAAGAAAAAGATTTAGTTAACATAACACTTCATTAGAAGAGTATGTAGTTTGTCCTCTTGGGGCACTAGGGTCTTCCCTAGAATGGTAGGCAGCACAGTCTCAGTCCAGAAATCCACATGCAACAATATATAGGTAGTTTAATAAACTTGAGACTTTGTGGGAATGACACATGTATTTATTATAAGTTATTGGTACCAAACTATGGAATGAGGACTATACACATTTTATTATAATTAACTTAGGTAAAAATCTATATAAACACTAAATATACAGTGTGCTTCTGATCCAAGTTCCAGGTTCTTTTTATTAAGAAACCAACAAAAGCATTTTTGCTGTTGTATTTTGTGCAATAATCTCTGCTCTGGTCTAGCCTGGATTCTTCTTCCAGGTTCTACTGATGAAATACAGCTCGTATTTCATCACATAATATCTCTGTTGGGTAGGTCACCTCTTTCAATCAGAGCCCTTATTTATTTTTATTTGCAGAATATTCAATCTTTGCTTCTTCAACTGTTCAAAGTACACTATAAACATCATATTCTTGTTCATGGATTTCTAAGGAGAGTTGCAAAGGGCTAGCTGTCCACTCTACTTGCTGATTCTGGAAAGTGTTCTGTGGATCTGCTGGCCTCTAAACACTTAATCCTGAATCTATATTCTTTGTTATAATCACCATCTGTGTTTTATTGCTCTGGTAGTGCACCTGGAATTATTTTTCACAACTTTTTCCTAGTGATTAGCTTTACGGAATATAGATTAATTGCCAGGTTCCCCATTTTTCCTTCTGGAAATATTTGTTCTATAGAATAGAACTTGAACCATAGAGTAGTGTAGGAAAGTTTGTGGTAGTTAAGTTAAACTATTTTAACAATGACAACAAAACAAATTTGAGAATATGTGACGGCTTGTGATGGCTGAAGTACAGTGAAAATGCATTCCTCCTAACCTAAAGGTCCAAAGGAGGTATTCCTAGTTGGTGGTGATGTGCCTTCTGTGGTTGTTCCATGTGGTCCTGAAGGAGAGGCAGAGCTACTGCCCACAAAAGGAACACTCAGGTCTAAACAAGGAGCATGAGGAGCAGGCCCCAGTGATCCAGTGGTGAATAATATAATGATGTTATATGTTACATGACTAAGGATCTCTGACTTGTTCTAATTACTTGCACAGTGTGGCTCTCAAGGCTCCAGTACAACCCAAGGGAACTGAGAGGATCTTCTGAAGAGTGACTGATACTGGACTTTTTGCAAACCTTGGTGGGTGAGACCCAGAGCCTGATTTTGTTTGATTGAGAAAAACAAAGAAAATTTGAGTTTTGTGGAGCAATATCTGCTGTATTTGCACAAAACATGGTTTATTCTATTGTTGCAATATGAAGCTGTGAATCCAGATTTTCTAAGTTTCTGTGAGCTTCTTTGTTGTCTCTAATGATGTGTGGGTCTTTCTAAAGCATACTGGTAGTCTTGTGACACTTGCACACTCTCAGGGATACTCAGAGTAGTCCTCTCCACGTTCCCTTTCCCTATTATAGGTACAGTTACATCCCTCACCAGGGGCCACTTCTACTTAGGTGACCTTGCACTGTCTTCTCCCTCCCCACTCACTGCTGTCCTCTTTGCTTTTGCCAAAAGTTCTCTCTTCCTTCTGAGGATATTGAATGCTTATCCTCTTCATCCAACACGAGTCTTTTCAATCTCTCTCAGGGCTTTGTGGTCTTCAGGAAGGCCGCCCTTTGTCAAATACTGCAGAATTTGAAGCCATCAGCTAACTGGGCTTTGCCATTTATAGTTTACGTAGAGTATAGTGTGATGCTTTTCCACTCCTGTCAGTGGGAAGAGTCTTCTCTTGATTAGACTCAGTTGAGAAAGAATCCCCTTTGGACATTTACATAAAAACTATGAATAAATTAGTTACTATGTCATTACATATTGCCCCTTACCTATGAGGGGCACTGCTACTCAACCATTCACAGGCAATAGAGTGCAGGCTTTCATAATACTATTGAATATTAGGGAGCTTCATGGTAAAGACCCATGATGAAGACTCCTGAGTCATAGAAACCAACAGCTCAAGATTTTGTTTCCTTCATGTATGACGTACTTTGGAGATAAGCACCTTTATGCATGTAATGGTCATCTGGAAGTCATTTCCTGATATTCCTTTGAACTAAATTCCAACAATTCTTTGCTCTATTATATTTTCCAGAGACAATTTAGTTTTACTATGTTCAGGTCACAAGATACACCACAAGCAACAAGGCACAGTTCATGATGAATATTTTTGATTTACATCTTTTAGAGTTTTACATGAATTTCTGATTTTTCACTTATAGTCATTTAGTGTCTTACAAACAAAGGAACGAACTCCAACACTGGGCAGGGGGACATAATAAATGTTCAAAAAATTACCAGAACAATTCCATAAGAATATTGTTTCAAAGTAATCAGAGCTGGTATAAATAGATGGTAGTAAAAACAGAGTAGGTGTGATTTAATAACAGCAGCTACTATTAATTGAGAATTTATGTATAAAGCCCTGCCATCTACATCTTATGTACATTATTTTATTCAATCCTCACAAAAATTCTGTACACATTAGCCCCATTCTACAGATGGTAAAACTGTGGTTTGGAGCTGTGAAATTAATCCCCCAACATCACATACTTAGGGAAGGCCAAACTGGGATTCAGTGCAAGATGTTTTACTCTAAATGCGATGTGCACCAGCATTTCACCACTTCCATGAAATTCATGTGGCTATAAGTAATAGTCTACTCTTCTGGAGCTGCATTTTGAATATTCATTAATGACTAATCTAATTTTTCTAATTGCTTGCCTATTGCCTTCTCCCTCTGTACTACTTTCTCTAATTATTCATAGTGAGTGATTTGGGGATGATGCATAAGCTTTACAATTTTTTTTAATTTAATGAAATTAGAAGTAATTTTGAGGGGGTGTTGATCAAGACAGTAGAGTAGGGACTCTCCTCCTCCCATGAACACAGTAAGAATACATCTACATGTGGAACAGTACTCACTAAAAACTAACAAGACTGGCAAAAAGACCCTGTACAACCAAGGCTATAAGAAAGATTAACATGGAATCAGGTACGAAGGAAGAGAAGTGATCAGGTCAGGACCCGTGTCCTTGGGAGGGGATACAGAGGAAAGAGAGATTACACGGGTGGAGATCCTTCCTGCGGAGTGAGAAGTTCAGCTGGCATACTGGGCCTCCCAGTCCTGCAGTACAAAACAGGGAAGACAAGCCCTCTTGGCTGGTTGGAGGGCTGGTGGGAATAACAGGAGGGCTTTAGGAAGTCTGAAGTCCACTTATGAGGAGTGTGTGCATGCCTGCTTGCTCCAGAAGCAGGCTGGAGAGGGCAGAATGAAAACTACACAAGTGGCTGGTTAGTTTCCTACAATTACCACTGCATACACCCCAGCCTGAGCCAAACAAATGCTCCAGCCCCAGTGGGGAGCTTGGCTGTGGACAGAGATGTGGCTTAGATCTGAAGTGGCAAAGCTGTCTCAGAGCAGGGCAGAGATACCCTTTACTGGTGCTTACACAGGCAGCTCATCAGAAACAGCCCCATTTCTCTCTGCAGCCAGACTGCCATAGCCCATGTCCCAACACACATCAAGAGCCCATCCAGGCTTCACCTGCTCTGAGGTACAGTTACATACCAAGTTGAGGATGGATAAGGCCTAGCAAAGAGCCCATCTGTGAAGGACAAATAAGGCTCAGACCTGAAGGAGTGTTAGAGCACAGTAGAGACAGTCATTACTAGCACTTACACAGGTAGTGCACCTGAAGCAGTCTGGATCTCTGACCCTGGCCAGATGGCCAAAGCCCATGCCCTGACACAGGCCGAGTGCCCAAAATGGCCCCTCTTCCTCCAGCACTGTTCCTTTCTGGGGTGATGGTGCTGGGACTGGAAGGGAGGGGAACACACCTAAAGGGAACAGAGCTACCTCAGATCAGAAGCTCAGGGCTTCTGCTTAGCAACTTGAAATCTGATCCTGCAACTGATAGGGCAGCGATGGCCACTGAGAAGAGGGGAAGGCCTGGGTTGCCCCTGACTCTGGCTCTAGCCCCTCCACCTCCAGCTTCACCTCCTACCAAGGTGAGAGTTCCCAGCACACCCAGGGGAAAGACGTGACTCATGTCCATGTCAGATTCAGCACTCCCACCAACGCCATGCAGATTGTGTTGGGATGCCCCCACACAAGGGCACCACTTGAAGACTAGAATAGGTAACTGTTTCACTTAATTTCACAGAGACATAGAAAGTTAAGCAAAATGAGAAGACACAGAAATTTGTCTTAATTGACAGAACAAGAGAAAATGCCTGAAAAAGCAACTAATGAAACAAACAACTTACAAGATAAAGAATTCAAAGCATTAGCAGTATGAATGCTAAATGAATTAGGGAAACGAATAGATGAATATACTGAAAATTTTAACAAGAAACTAGGAAATATAAAGAATAACCAGTCACAACTGGAGAATACAATAAGTGAAATGAAATACACACTAGAAGGAATTAATAGCAGACTAGGTGATAGAGAAGAAAATATAAGTGATCTGGAAGATAGAATAATGGAAATCACACAATCAGAACAACAAAAAGAAAAACAAATTTAAAAATAAGAACAGTTTAAGGGACCTGTGGGACAACATTAAATGTACCAACATTCGTGTTATGTGGGTCCCAGAAGGAGAACAGGGAGAAGGGTGTCAAAAATGTACCTGATAAAAATGATGGCTGAAAACTTCCCCAAATTGAGGAAGGAAACAGATATCCAGATACAGGAAGAACAGAGGGTCCCAAATAAGATGAATTCAAATAGAGTCATAAACATAAATCATAATTAAAATTGAAAAAGTTAAAGAGAGGATTCTAAAAGCATCAAGAGAAAAACAAAGAGGACTATACAGAGCAATGCACATAAGGCTATCACCTGATTTTTCTGCAGAAACTTTACAGGCCAGAAAGGTGTGTCATGATATATTCAAAGTGCTAAAAAGGAAAAACCTGAAAAAAGGATACTGTAACCAGAAAGATTATTATTTAGAATTAAAGGTGAGATTAAAAACTTCTCAGACAGGCATAAACTAAAAGAGTTCATCAATACTAAGCCTATCCTAAAAGAAATGTTAAAGGGTCTTCTTTAAGTGGGAGAGAAAAGGCTGTAACAAGAAGAATACATAAAAAAGGAAAAATCCCACCAGTAGGGCGAATATATACTAAAGGCTGAGAATGAACTAATTAAACAAAGATCAAAAGTCAAACAATTGTAAACACAAATATAATTACAATAATCAGGAAAAGGAAAAATATGAAGATGTAAAATATGACCAAAAAACCCCGAAATGTGGGGGAGGGGAGTAAAAAGGGTAGATGTTTTAGAAGATGTCTGAACTTAAAGGACTAACTGGTTGAAACAAGTAGATACAGGTCAACATATATGAATTCATTGTAACCACAAACTGGAAACCTACAATAGATAAACAAAAACTAAAGAGAAAGGACACAGAGAACCCAAACATACACTAATGAAAATCATCAAACCACAGGGGAAGAAACAAAAGGAAAGAACACAGTAGAACTAAAAAATGACAATAAAACAAGTAATAAAGTGGGAATAAGTACATACCTATTGGTAATTACTTTAAATGTCAGTGGACTAAATGCTCTAATCAAAAGATACAGGGTGACTAATTGGATTAAAAAAACAAGACTCATCTACATGTTGCTTACAAGAGACTTACTTCAGAGCTAAAGACACATAGAGATCAAATGTTAGGGGATAAAAAATTATGTTTCATGAGGATGGAAATGACAAGAAAGCAGGAGTAACAATATCATACCAAACAAAACAGACTTTAAAACAGTTTATAACAAAAGACAAAGGGCAATATATAGTGATAAAAAGATCAAGAAGATATTATACATGTCAACATATATGAAACCAATACACGAGTGGCTAAATATGTAATACAAATATTAACAGATAAATTATTGTACAATAATACAGTAACAGTAGGGAACTTTAGCACCTCACTTACATTAATTGACAGATCATTTGTATAGAAAATCAATAAGGAAATAGTAGTCATAGATGACATAATAGACTAGTTGGATTTATTAGATACTTAAAGGACATTCCATCCCAAAATAGCACAGTACATATTCTTTTCAAGTGCACAAAGGACATTCTCCAGGATAGATGACATGCTAGGCCACAAAACAAGTCTCAACAAATTTTAAGAGGATAGAAATTATATCAAGCATTTTTTCCCACTACAGTGGTATGAAATGAAATCAACTACAGAAAGAAGAATGGGAAAAGCACAAACATGTGGAGAGTAAACAACATGCTACTAAAAAACCAATGGGTCAATGAAGAAATCAAAGAAGAAATCAGAAAACATCTTGAGACACATGAAAATGGGAACACAACCTTCCAAAACCTATGGGATGCAGCAAAAGCAGTTTTAAGAGCAAAGTTCTTAGCTCTATAAGCCTACTTTAAGAAACAAAAATCTCAACAACAAAAATATCTAACCTACCATCTAAAGGAATTATAAAAAGAAAAAAAAGCCCAAAGTCAGCAGAAGGAAGGGGAAAATAAAGATCAGAGAGGAAGTAAATAAAATATTGACCAAAGAAAAATATTAGGAAGAATCAATGAAACCAAGAGCTGCTTAAAAACAAAACAAAACAAAAAAAACCAATGATAAACCTTTAGCTAGGCTCATCAAGAAAAAAAGAGAGAACTCAAATAAATCAAGCAACGAAAGAGGGGAAATAACAAACAATACCACAGAGACAAAAAATTATAAGAGAATACTTTGTACAGTTATATGCCAACAAACTGGATAATGTAGAAGAAATGGATAAATTTCTAGAAACATACAGCCTCCTCGACTGAATCAGTGAGAAATAGACAATCTGAACAGTCTAAACACTAGTAGTGAAATTTAATTTGTAATAATAATAATAATAATAATAATAATAATAATAATAATAATAATAATAATAATAATAATAATAAACTTCAAGCAAACAAAATTCAGGATTGGATGGTTTCACATGGGAATTCTACCAAACATATAAATAAGAGATAATATCTGTCCTTCTCAAGCTATTTCAAAAATTGAAGAGGATAGAACACTCCCAAATTCATTCTATGAGGCCACCATTACCCTGATACCAAAACTAGACAAAGATACTACCAAAAAAGAAAATTATAGACTAATATCTCTGATGAACATACATGCAAAAATCCCCAACAAAATATTAGCAAACTGAATTCACCAATATATTAAAAAGGATCATACACCATATCTAGTGGGATTTTTTCCAGATTGCAAGAGTGGTTCAACATACACAAATTAACCAATGTGATAAACAACATTAACAAAAAGAAGAACTAAAATTACACGATCATCTCAATACGTGCAGAAAAAGCACTTTACAAAATTCAACGTCCATTCATGATAAAAAACCTTCATCAAAGTGAGTATAGAAGGGACATATCTCAACATCGTAAAGGTCATTTATGACAAACCCACAGGTAATATCAGACTCAATGGTGAAATGCTTTGAAAGGCTTTCCTCTAAAATTACAGACAAGACAAGGATGCACAATCTCACCACTTCTATTTAACACTATATTGCAAGTCCTCGTCACAGCAATCAGACAAAAGAACATCATTCAAATAGAAGAAAAGAAGTAAAGCTGTTACTATTTGCAAATAACGTGATACTATATATAGAAAACCCTAAAATCTCCACCAAAAACTATTAGAATTAATGAATGAATTCAGTAAAGTTGTAGGACACAAGGTTAATATACAGAAATCTGTTGTGTTTCTACACACTAATAATGAACCATCAGAAAATGAATGAATTCAGTAAAGCTGCAGGACACAAGATTAATATACAGAAATCTGTTGTGTTTCTGCACACTAATAATGAACCATCACAAAAAGAAAGCAAGAAAACAATCCTGCTTAAAATCACATCAAAAATCTAGGAATAAACTTAACCAAAGAGGTTCAAGGTTTATACTCTGAAAACTGTAAAACACTGATGAAGGAACTTGAAAATGATAAAAAGAAATGGAAAAATGTCCTGTAATCTAGAATTGTAACTATTAATATTATTAAAATGACTATACTATCCAAAGCAATCTACAGATTTAACATAGTCCTTATCAAAATATCCATGACATTTTTCACAGAACTAGAACAAATAATCCTAAAATTTATATGGAACAACAAAAGACCCTGAACTGCCAAAGCAATCTTCAGAAAAATGAACATCATTCTGGAGGCATCATGCTCCCTGACTTCAGACTATAGTACAAAGTTACAGTAATCAAAATAGCACAATACTGGTACAAAAATGGACACATAGATCAATGGAACAGAGAGCCAAGAAATAAACCCACACACTCATGGTTGATAAATCTATGTCAAAGGAGGCAAGAGTTTAATGGTTAAAAAACAGTCTCTTCAATATTGGGAAAACTAGAGAGCTACATGTAAAATTAAATCAGAAAATTTTATCACACATATAGAAAAATAAATTCAAAATGGATTAAAAACTTAAATGTAATACCTGAAATTATAAAACTCATAGAAGAGAACATATGCATAACACTCTAACATTAATCATAGCAATAGTTTTTTGGATCTGTCTCCTAAGTCAAAAGAAATAAAAGCAAAATAAACAAATGGGATCTAGTTTAACTTGTAAGCTTTTGCAAACCAAAGGAAACTATCAACAAAATGAAAAGACAACCTGAATGGAAGAAAATATTTGCAAATTATATGACTGATAAGGGGTTAATACCCCAAATATAAACAGCTCATACATTATAAAATTTTTAAAAACCAAGTTTAAAAATGGGCAGAAGATCTTAATAGACATTTTTCCTAAGAAGACAAACAGATGGCCAATAGGTACATGAAAAGGTGCTTAATATCACCAATCATCAGAGAAATGCAAATAAAAACAACAGTGAGATATCACCTCACATCTATCAAATGGCTATCATCAAAAAGTCTACAAATAATGAATGTTGGGGAGGATGTGGAGAAAAGGGAATTCTTGT
This sequence comes from Camelus ferus, assembly GCF_009834535.1. Classification (NCBI taxonomy): domain Eukaryota; kingdom Metazoa; phylum Chordata; class Mammalia; order Artiodactyla; family Camelidae; genus Camelus; species Camelus ferus. Next base: position 32,148,932 of record NC_045699.1, read on the forward strand.
ACACTACTGATAAAAATGTAAATTGGTGCAGCCACTATAGAGGTTCCTCAAAAAATTAAAACTAGAACTACCATATGATCCAGCAACTCCACTCCTGAGATGTGGAAGCAATTTAAGTGTCCATCAACAGATGAGTGGATAAAGAAGATGTGGTACACACAATGGAATATTACTCAGCTATAAAAAAGAATAAAATTCTTCCATTTGCAATGTGAATACACCTAGAGATTATTATTCTTTCTTTTTTTAATTGAAGTATATCAGTTTACAATGTTGTGTTAATTTCTAGTGTACAGCACAGTAGTTCAGTCATACACATATATATAGTCTTTTTCATATTCTTTTTCATTATAGGTTAGTATAAGATAGTGAATATAGTTCCTTGTGCTATACAGTATAAACTTATATCTATTTTATGTACAGTAGTTAGTATCTGCAAATCTCATACTCCAATTTATCCCTTCCCATCCCCTTTCCCCGCAGTAACCATAAGTTTGTCTTCTATGTCTGTAAGTCTGTATTTATGCTTTGTGTTTTTTTTTTTTTTCTTAGATTCCACATATAAGTGATATCATATGGTATTTTTCTTTCTCTTTCTGGCTTACTTACCTTAGAATAATAATCTCCAGGTCCATCCATGTTGCTGCAAATGACATTATTTTATTCTTTTTATGGGTGAGTAGTATTTCATTGTATAAATATACCACAGCTTCTTTATCCAGTCATCTGTTGATGGACATTTAGATTGCTTCCATGTCTTGGCTATTGTAAATAGTGCTGCTGTGAACATTGGGGTGCATTTATCTTTTCAAATTAAAGTTCCCTCTGGATATATGCCCAGGAGTGAGATTGCTGGATCATATGATAAGTCTACTCCTAGTCTTTTGAGGAATCTCCATACTGTTTTCCACAATGGCTGCACCAAACTACATTCCCACCAGCAGTGTAGGTTCCCTTTTCTACACTTCCTCTTCAGCATTTATCATCTGTGGACTTTTGAATCATGGCCATTGTGACTGGTGTGAGGTGATACCTCATTGTAGTTTTGATTTATATTTCTCTGATAATTAGTGATATTGAGCATTTTTTCATGTACCTATTGGCTATCTGTATGTGTTCATTGGAGAATTGCTTTTTTAGGTCTTCTACCCATTTTTGGATTGGGTTGTTTTTTAAAAAAATTATTATTATTAAAGTGTATGGCCTATTCATATATTCTGGAAATTAAGATCTTGTCAATCTTATCTTTCGCAAATATTTTCTCCCATTTCATAGGTTGTATTTTTGGTTTGCTTATGGTTTCCTTTGCTGTCAAAAACTTATTAAGTTTAATTAAGTCTCATTTATTTATTTTTGCTTTTATTCCTATTGCCTGGGTAGACTGCCCTAGAGAACATTACAAAGATACATATCAGAGAATGTTTTGCCTATGTCTTCTTCTAAGAGGTTTACAGTGTCTTGTCTTACAGTGTTTAAGTCTTTAAGCAACTCTGAGTTTATTTTTCTGTATGGTGTGAGGGAGTATTCTAACTTCACTGATTTACAAGCAGCTATCCAGTATTCCTGACACCATTTGCTGAAGAGTCTGTCTTTACTCCATTGTATATTCTTGCCTACTTTGTCAAAGATTACTTGACCAAAAGTCGGTGGGTTTATTTCTGGACTCTCTATTCTGTTCCACTGATCCATATGTCTTTTTGTATAAATACCATGCTGTTTTGATTACTGCAACTCTGTAGTATTTTCTGAAGTCTGGGAGGGTTATTCCTCCAGCTTCACTCTTGTTCTTCAGCATTGCTTTGGCAATTCTGGGTCTTTTGTGATTCTATATAAATTTTAGGATTATTTGCTCTAGTTCTGTGAAAAATGACCTGGGTAATTTGATAGGGATCACATTAAATCTGTAGATTGCTTTGGGTGTTATGGGCATTTTAACAACATTAATTATTCCAATTCAAGAACAAAGAATATTTTTCCATTTATTTAAGTCATCTTTAATATACTTAGTCAATGTTTTGTAGCTTTCTGTATATAAGTCTTTCACTTCCTTGGTCAGATTTATTCCTAAGTATTTTACTTTTTTAGATGAGATTTTAAAAGGGATTGTTTCTTTACTCTCCTTTTCTGATTTTTCAATGTTAGTGTAAAGACATGTAACTGACTTCTGTATGTTAATCTTTAGGTTGTTATTCTTAGTAAAATATTTCAGACAGAGAAAGACAAATATATTATACTTACATGTAAAGTCTAAAAATGAAACAAGCAAATGTTTACAATGAAACAGAAGAGATTCATAAATATGGACAACAAAGCAGTGATTACCAATGGGGAAGGAAAGAGGTAAGGAGCAAGACTGGGGTATGGGATTAAGAGATATGAACTACTGTGTATAAAATAAATAAGCAACAAGAATATATTGTACAACACAGGGAAACGCAGTAATTATTTTCTAACAATCTTAAATGGAGTATAATCTATAAAAATACTGTATCACTTATTGTATACCTAAACTAACATAATATTTTAAATCAACTATACTTCAATGAAAAATAAATACATATCACCATAGCTCAAAAACAGTAATTCTGAAAATTTGGGGCATTTCATAAAACAACATAGACTGTATTATTATGGTGGATTTCACTGAGAAACTTCCTTTTTGTGTATGAAGTTCTAAAAAGATGATAGCAGAAGTTAATGACTGTGTATGTACTTAATGCTAAAAGAATCAACATGGTGATGTTGGGTTGTATTTTAATAGGGCTTTGGGTGGTCCATTGTTAGAGAAGTGGTACTCTCTCATCTGCCCAGAATTAACCCAAATTATGCCTGTTGTCTCTGCTTAAATGTTAATAGTGCCTCTTCCTCTCTCAAAAAAATTTTTTTGAATAATTTTACCATCATTCTTTCATGAACAATCCCTGTCTAGATAAACAAAGATCATCACTCTTTGGGGTCTGGTACCCAAATCTGGAAGGTGAATTTTGTATTTCATTGGAAATCAAAGTCTGGTGTAGACACCAGGAGGAATTGGTGGAGTTGTCAGCTGCTTGCACCTCTGATGAGTTTGGGAAAACAAATCTGTTCAAAATCACTAGCCTCTCAGCAAAAACTGCAGGATGATCAATTTCAAATACTACATATCTCAGTGAGCAGACGTTATCTACACATTTGTTTCTTCACTTCCTCTTCTCCACATGTTCCCGTCTCCTCACTCAAATAGCTATTAACAATAACTCTGAGAAGCAGTGGGAACTAACGACAAGTTTCATCCCCTCAGTTTAATAATGCAGCCCTAATTCTCATGTATTCATTATCCCCCAGCACCAAACCATTTCCATTTGCACACCAAAGCAATCCTCCATATCTTTAGTGTTGATGTCAGCTTGATCTGCACTGATCACCTTCATTAAGAACACACATTTACTGAGTAATGTGATCCAAAAACAGATGCTTCCCAAATAAACCACTCATTGTATTGATGAAAACAACAGCATGAAGGTCAAAAGCCCTTGAGTTTCCCCATTTACCAAAGGGAAAAGTAGATAAAGAATGACTAGCTCATTAATTTTGTCATTCATTGAACAAACACATCAGCTATGTTTTAGGCACTCTGATCACAGGTAGGACACAAAGATGAATAACAAAACATGGAAGAGACTCTTAAGGAGGCAGATGTCCAATGCGGAAGAGAGTCAGAATCCTGTATCTGGAAAGGAGAGGATCCAAGACATTTTGTCCTGATTGGGATCCCAGGAAATTTAGTCTATGCTATGGAAGGGATCATGTTGGCCCACTGGCTACAGAGCACAAAAGAGAAGCAGATTTGAGAGTCAAAGATGGCAGAGTTAAGAGCTAAGTGCGGTAAGAGGGAGGGCAGTTACAACTTCAATATAGGAATTCTTGAGGGATACAATCCAGTCCATAACAGAAGTGGGCAAAGAAGCAGAAATAAAGTAGGTAATGGGGCAGGAACTGGATATACCAAGATGGAGCAGGAGACAGACAGAACCTGGGCAGAGTCCCCGAGGCACTGGCATATAGAGTTTTTTGTTTGTTTTTTAACTGGACTTCTGAAGCTCACGTGTGAGGAGAGAGGTACTCAGGGGAGGAGTTCATTCTAGGAGAGAGATCGAAACATCATGGGAGACAGCAGAAGAGCTCACCTGGGTAGGTGAGTGGCTGGTTTTCTGAGAGCCCTGAAGGGAATTACACTAGGTCACACCCAAGGGCCGTTCACCCTGTTCCCTTTTTCATCTGATACCATAAGAGGCTGTCAAGGAAAAAGCACAGTTACCTTCCCTTATTTAACCTTAATTATTCACAAACCTAAGCTCTTAGGAGCTGCTTTGGTCCTATGGGACAATATTCTCCAAAACACTTTGGGAAACCATTTGCTTTTACTTGTTAGTATGTGTGTGTGGTGGGGAAGATGGTTGGGTAAACGATGTTCACACCTACTGTGTGACGGGTGTTCTTCTTGTTTGCTGCTTGAAAAAAAAAACACCTCATTTAAGTTTCATATGATCAATATTCCTTTTCCTAGTATTTCCAGTATTTATCCCATTCAAGTTTCACAGGGATACTCCTTATCCTAGTATTTTCTAGTACTGGTATGTCAGCGTGTCTTCTTAATCTTATCTTCCAGATTACACTTCAAATCAGGACACTTTGTTCCAACTTAATTACCACCTCTATTACCATAGTAGAGGTCAGGGGTTTTCAGAGTGTGGTCTCCATATAGCAGCATCAGCATTACTAAGAACTCATTAGAAAAGCAAATTCTCCACCCTGCCCCCGCTGCATCACTACCAGATATACAGAATCAGGAATTCTAGGGGTGCAGCCCAGAAACTTGAGTGAACTGCCCTCCAGATGATTCTGGTTGCTAGGCCAATGTCATTTCTCACCTGGTGTGGTGCACAGCCTCATAACTGGTACCCCCACTTAGACACTATCTATTCTCTGTGGAAGAGCAAATGTGACCTCTTCAAAATGTCAATTAGATAGTTTAATTCCTCTGATAAAAACTTTTAAAGCAAAGCCTTCCCATACCATTGGTACCTGGTACATGAGAGACATTTACTAAACAATCACTGAATAAATTACCTAATTAGGAAAGTGTACTTTGTTTATTTAATTTTATTGAATTTACATTTGTCTCTTGTTAGTTTTTGTATGTTTATATTCTAAAGAGCCCTGTTCTTTTATCACTTCTCTCTAGATATCTCCATCCTTTAGATCATTTCAGTTAACCATTAGTAAGCTCTACAAAATGAAGCACCTTCTAGCATGATACAACACAGGCTGATCTCCACAAGTTCATATGCTAGTAGAAAAACAGATATGTACACACCTTAAAAAATAACTTTATGGTAGTTGCCATAATATATGGTAATAAAGGTAATATTTGAACTGAGTCCAAAAGGAAAAGAAATAATTCTCCAAACAGAGAATTTTATAACAATATTCCTGGCAGAGGAATAGCCTTTGCAAGGGCACTGACCTATGAAGAAAAGATGAGAAGTTCAGAATGGTTTGCTCTAGGGAAAGAGAAACTGCACATGAGGCTGAGGAGTTGAGAGTCAACCCTACCTATAGCAAAGGACCCTATAAACAAGGGAGTTTACATTTCACCTTGGGGAGAATGGGATTCTCCGTATTGTTTTCCATAATGGCTGCACCATTTTGCATTCCCACCAATAATGTACAAGGATTCTAATTTCTCCACATCCTTGCCAATGCTTATTGTCTTTTGTATTTTGACAGAAGCCATCCTAAGACATGTGGAGTAATAGCTCATTGTACTTTTGATTTGCATTTCCTGATGATCAGTGACACTGAGCATCTTTTCTTGAAAGCAGAGATTTTTTAATCTGGACTGGGGAAGGACCATATCTGAGTTTAGGGTCCCTCTGGTGGTAATATGGGGGATGGACTAGAGAAGCAGACAGGAGCCACAAAGCCCATGCAGAGACTGTAATTTCTGAAACCTCTCTGCTGCTCTTCCTTCTTTCTTATGTGGAGGATACCAGGGCCAGTTCTTATCATACTAGATGAGGTAATGGTCAACAGTGTTCCCTTCAGTTGCTCTGGGTTTAGTCAAAGTCTTGTCAGTTTCAGAATCATGTGGGCTCAGTGTGAAGTAACATTCCCTTGAGCCCAATGTGTGTTCTGTCACCTGTGGATCTCCTTTGGGGTACCTTTCCCCATGCCCTCTCTAGGTTCCCACTCGTACAGTGGCCCCACTGACTATAGCATCACATATTCACTATTCCTGCTTTTTAAATCTCTTCCTATTCATACATATTTCCCAGTACTCATGTAATCCCAATCTTTTATGTCAGGAAGGGGCATTAAGAAGTATCTAATTTATTCTGCAAATATAGAAATTAGTACTTAAATAGATGAGTGATTTATCTTAAGTTACACACCTGGTTAGTGTCAGAGGTGGGACTTGACTCTTACCACCACAAATTATTTGTTCCCTAAATGAAATCCCTGTGATAAATGCATACAGGGGATAAATAAAGATAATTATAATAATAACCCTGTAGCAGTATGCACAGTGATTTTATTTATAAAGTGATTACTGTATCTGTTATGTTATTTATATTAAACTACATGAGGGAAGTACCTTAATCATTCCCATATTATTGACCAAGACCACTGAATTTAGAGAGACTGAATGACTTGCTGAGATGCCCATGGTCTGTGCTGGCGGAGAGGACTCAGAAATTGAGGCACTCTGATTCTTTTTTTTTTTTCCAGGCTTCGTTCACTTTATTTTTTGCATATAAAACTATGTGGTGGCCACAGCTGGAGCCTGGGTCCTCTGCATGGAGACTCTGGTGTGGGTCTTTATGAAATGGTCAGTGAATTACTGATAGGGAGACTTGGTGAACACAGTCTCTCTCCAAAGATCAAGGGTGAGATAGCTGTAGGTCTTCGAGATGGCATCAAAGGTGACCTTGGCAAAGTTGGCCAGGGTGGTAGTGCAGCCCCTGGCAGAAGTGGAGCAGTCATTAATACCAGCCATCATCAGCAGCATCTTGGGCACCGGAGCTGAAACAATGCCAGTGTCCCTGGGTGCAGGGATAAGGCACACCAGCACAGAAACACAGCAGCCAGTCACCTTGCAGGGGAACAGTGTGGGGCTTACAGATCTTGTTCCCTCAATAGCCTCGCTGCACAGGGACAATGGAAAGCTTGGCCAGGCTGACGGCCCCCCCGGATGGCTGTGGCTACCTCCTTGGAGCACTTAACACCCAAACCGACATGTCCATTGTAATCCCCAAAGGCGACAAATGTCTTGAACCTGGTCTGCTGGCCAGCACAGGTCTGCTTTTACACAGGCATAATCTTCAAAACCTCATCCTTCAGAGATGCCCCCCAAAAAGTCAATGATCTCAGGTTCCTTGATGGGCAGGGAGAAGAGACAGATCTCCCCCAGGGACTTGATCTTCATGTCCTTCATGACGGGGAGCCACTCCTTATCTTCTGCCTTGCCTCTGCGAGCTCTGCGGCTGTGACCCCGGCCCCCAAAGCCGCTGCTGAAGCCTCCGCGGAAGCCACCAGCTGCCTCCCATCCCAGGGACCCCGGGGACTCCGGGCCCTTACGTAGCACCAGCGTCATCCACCATCTGGTATGCTCTCAGAAAAGAAGCACTCTGATTCTTAATCTACACCCTTTCTATCACACTCTGTGGCCTTGAGTGCATACCAGGCTGTAAATGAGGCCTCATATCTCCATGACACGACCTTTGGGTATCCTGGGGTTTGTATACCTCAACACTGTCTATGGGACAAGAATTTGAAATTTTCCACCTGGTGGTTTACTTAAGTAAGGTAGATGAACAGCATCTTGATTAAAATACATCTGAAATCAGAGACTTTGGATATGCAAGATTTTGATAAATTATAAGAAACCCATAAAATAAGCAGAAGGGAAATTAGGAATAAGAATGAGAAAAATACAATTAATATGGAATTGCAAAAAATCAGGTACAGGGAAGTTGTGCAAATACAGTGGAAATTCCGGGGAACATCCCCACTTCCCTCAATGCCACGAGTAAATAGACAACAAGAAAACCAAACGATGGTTCTGGTGTTCACGCAGACCCAAAACAGAGCCATGCACATCAATAGCATCCCCTGAGCCCACGGAAGGAAAAGTGTCTCTCAGAATTCCAACACTGCCTTGTATTTGAAACTACATCACACCTCTACAAAGTTTGCTAACTCACTGAACATTTCCTAATGACAGATTTAGTAATACCTATTTAGTAAGTGCTTACTATCAACATGCAGGAACTACAATATGGACTTTATGTGCATTATCTTGCTTGCACCCACAGTCATTATTACTGCTTCCATTTTTTAGGTGAAGAGATTTTAAGCTCAGAGAGGTTAAGTAACTTGCTTGAGGTCACACAGTTAACAGGTGATAAAGCCAAGGATTTGAACCCAGAACTGACTGACTCCAAAATCTAGGCTTTTAGCCACTAAAATTTAGGGGCAGAAGTAGATTTGCTTAAGAACTGGTATATGCATTTTACTTGTAAGTCAACTAGGTGTCAAATTCCTTGAAGTAAAGATGCTATATTTGAACTGATTTTTAAAATACTACCGTTACTTCTATTTGCTTATATTGAACTGATTGTATTTTTCTGTGTAGCAAAATTATCACCAAAGTGGTGTATTTTATAGTAAACATCAACAATATATTAAAAAATCTAAACATGAAATTTTAAAGTATACAAGTGGATGTATTTGTTTTTCATGCATCTCTCACAATGGTATTAGAATTTTGGATGCATATTCTGCTTGACCCATGCACATGGTCTGGCATAGATTTTATATTATCAGGCATTGTTGCTTTGTGAAATAAATGAGTATCATGAGGATAAATGAGAATGATGATGTGGGTTACTGATTTCCAGAGGTATCTAAGATGGCTCACCATAAATCATAAATTATATTTTATTCTTCTATTTTAACATTTTAATCATAACTCTCTAGTCCTAAGGTGGTGTATTATGCCCAAGAATTTTATAATCTTAATTCATTAAAGTGTCCTTGGAGATAGCAGTCAGATAAAATAGTAATTCACCTCTTAGGAGTTGGACCAACTAAAGCACTTGTGAATTTACTAAGGAAATGGAGTTGAAGGTTCTAGAAAGCACTTTCACCTCATTAGTAAGTCCCACCAGCAAAACTAGTGCCGGTGGCCCCATGATCTAGTGTGGGAGTCCACAAACTGTGGCCCCTGGGCCACATGACCTGTCACCTGATTTTCCAGGTACAAGAGCCAAAGATGGGACTTACATTGTTAAATAGTTGAAAAAAAATCAAAAGAAGGGTAACATTGTTTAATATATGAAAATCATATGAAATTTGAATTTCAGTGTCCATAAAGGAAGGTTTTTTTTTTTTTGGAATGAAGCTACTATGCTCATTTGTTCACGTATGTCTATGGCTGCTTTTGTGCCACTGTGGTGGTTTCCACAAGGACTGTATGGCCTACGAACCCTAAAATAGTCACTACTTGGCCCTTTTTAGAAAAAAGTGTTATGACCTCTGATTGGGAGCATGACCTTCACTTCTTTAAAGTGGTGCTGGACACAAAAAAGTAGCTATGCCAACACACTGCATTCATTTTCAAACTGGAAAACTGCCATCACTCCCTCTCAAACATTTACTGAGCATGTGCTACTATGACATGGTCTCTGGGGAAGGCATGTGAGATGCGGAGCTCGGTAAGACACAGCTGCTGCTCTTAAGGAGCTTGCTGCCTAGAATTAGAGAAAACATACACTGAAAACACAAAAGCCATAAGCCAGGATGACAGAGGGATCAGGGAAGCCGGTGCTTACCATGAGAATGGGTTAAATCTTAATGACATAAGTCTTTGACATGATCATTCTGTAAATGGAATAAAAGTTAGGAGTCAAGTTAATGATCACTTCTGTGTCACCTGGGACCTATTTATTGAAGAAGTAGCCATTTGAGGGTTCTTCATTCTTTGAATGAAAACGGAGAATCATGAGGCTTCCCACACACAAATAAATTTTAAAAATTTCTTTACAAAGAAAAAAGAAAAAGTTGTGTCTAAAGGTGTAGACATTTGTCGAGAGTTGAGGGGACTGTGAGAGATGAGGTCACCGGTGGCCAGTTAATTGCATTTTTTGGAATCCTTCATAATGATCTCATCGGCATAAATTCTGTTAGTGTTTTACTGTAATGACATAAACCTTGATGAACTCATTTCATATGTATAGGGCCATCTTATCCCCCTTATTCAGTGCTGTTCTGCATTTTCCGTCATTGCCACCTCACTTCCAGAAGCAGCAATCTGAAGATGAGCCCTTCTGAAGCAAGGACTAATAATGACCTGTTGGAGCAGTTGGGTTTTCCACCACACATGCACCTCATTTATCACTGGGTCTTTTATTTTCAATCATTTTGGATCTCCACTTGCTCTACTACCATTTGCCTAATAGCTCAGAGAGGTATTAGATAACTGCTGCTATCCCTTTTTTACAGACAACAAAAGGAGGTGAAATCGGAGCAGTAAACATGTCTAGTATTAGACAGAATAAGCCATTAGAGAAACCTGGATTCAAGCCACGCGTATCAGCTGATGTTCAGCAAAAAACTGTTTCCTTCTCCACCTCGACCATGTCCTGAGCTTTCAGAACTATGCTTGACGTGTGCAAGGTCTGCGTAAGTATTTGATGACTACATGGGATCATTGCCAACTCTTTTATCAGAAAGTTATTGGTCTTTCTCTTACTATTTTTATATAGATGACTTTTTAAAAAAAATGAAGGTACCAGGGAGTGAACCCAGGACCTCGTGCATGCTAAGCATGTGCTCTACCACTGAGCTATACCCTCCCTCCAACACAGATGTCTTTTTTAAGACTCAGTATGACTATCCCCAACAATTAAGATTTATTAAGCAATGACCACATGCCCTACACTATTAGATGTTATAAAAGATCAAAGAGAAGTATCATACAGGTCTCATTCTTGGTGAACGTGTGATCTTTTCAGAAGTCAAAGAACCATTTAAGAAGTAATTTGCAAAAAAACTCCAATTATGACCATCAATTAATTTTAAAATTCTCTCTATGGGAATTCTCTGATAAGTGCACAAAAGGTTGACACTGGATTAAGGAGATCCTTCTTTGTGGTTATAGGCTATCCTTCAGAAGGACAAATTGTCCTGCTGTACCTTCTTCAAAGAGCCTAAGAGACAACAGGAAATAAAGGAAAGAAGATGGAGTGAGGAGACATGAGTTCTGGTCCCACTTCTGCCATTGGTTGACTCTGAACAAATCAGACAGTTCACTGAGCATCACTTTCCTCACCTGGAAAACAGGGTGTAGCAGAAATAGTGCTCTGGGTTCTTCCTGCACATACACAGGAGGAAGACTACAGTGCATATCCCTCTTGCATCTAGATGACACTGTGTGACTGAACTGTGGCCAATGGAACATGGGCCACTTTCAGCCATGGCCATAAAATGCCCCGTGTGTGATTTTCTACTTTCTACAAAGGACTCTAAAGATCTCTGAGATGGTGCAGAGTCTCACAATGAAAGGAGCCTGGATTCCTAAGTTCACTGTATGAAGATATGCCAACTGGGACATCCAGATCAGACTTTGTGTGGATGAGAATAAATCCTTATTCTATTTAAGCCACTGAGATTTTGAAATTGTTAGAGCAACTAGTCTATCCTGACAAAAATAGGTGTGTTGGCCTAGAGTTATCTTTAAGGATCTTTCTAACATGAGAATTTATATTCTTCTGTAACTCTCCTACAGTCTTTTCTTTTGAAAAATATGAGTGAACAGTGTTTTGACTAGAGTTTCCATTGTCTTCCCTTAAATGAAATACATACAAAACACTGATCTTCCTGTAAGATTTAGGCATCAGACTTACCTCTGTTTTGTGGAACTGACCACAAATGCCTTTGGTATCTGCTATGTTCTGGATGCTTCTGTCCTCTCAAAATTCACATGTTGAAGCCCTAACCTCCAGTGTGATGGTATTTGGAGGTGGGCCCTTTGGGAGATAATTAGGTTTAGATGAGGTCATTGGTCATGAGGGTGGAGCCCCCATGTTGAGATTAGTGCCCTTATAAGAAGAGAAAGAGACATCAGATCTGCCTCTTTTTGTCATATGAGGACACAGCAAGAAGATAGCCATCTGCAAGCCAGGAAGAGGCTTCCCATAGGACAACAAAACTGCCAGGACCATGATCTCAGACTTCTCAGCCTCCAGATTGTGAGAAATAAATGTGTTATTTAAGCCACCCATCTATGGCATTTTGTTATAGCAGCATGAGCCGACTAAAATCTATCTAGTATCTAATTCAAGGAGAGATTCTTTTTCAATTACAATATTGCTACAAAACAACTGAAAAGAATTCTCAGGGGTTTTTGGGTTTCATTTCTGCAAGGAAATTTCAAAAAAAATATGAGGCTGTGAAAATTCTATCAGGCCTGCAAAATTTGCATCAGGGCCAAACTCAAATACCAGCCCACTCCCCTAAGTTCTTCCCTTACTCCCTATATCATAAGAACCCTGGACTCTCAAGATGGGCATGGGATTATTTATGGGCCCACAGAGTCAGAGGGTCCCGAGAGCCAGAGAGATAAACAACCTGGCATAAATGCTGTGCAATTTTCTGGAGCTCCAAAGGAGGTGCCACAGAATTGCAATGCTTCATTCCCCTACTAACTCCCTTCCTCTCTCCTTCCTTCCCTCCATTTCTTCCCACTTCCTCCCTTTGTTTCAGATCTTGATCCTCTGGGCCAGTGCTTATTTATGTGGTTGTACTTTATAGACCAAAGATGAAAATCATAATAAAGGAAAAGGGAAATGAGACTTGATAAGATGCAGCAATTGTATGCGTTTCTGACAGATGATGTTTGCAGTCCAGGATCATTAACTGTACACAGAAATAGCTGTGTTTTTCTAAATAAGTCATCCTCGATATGTGAGTCTATGGCTGTTTAATTTATCATGATACTCTATTGTGGGGCACACCTGTGTGAGTACACACTTCTGGAGATCGCTGTGCATAAATACAGCTAGCTGGATCCCAGTCTGTGCAGTCCTGGCAGTGGTCCAAAAAGGAAATTTTCATTGATCTTCCAGTTTAATTATATCTGTGGCGATATCTACTACCTTGTGAATCATCATGTGGGCTCGTTAGGCACCTGTTCTCTCTCCACTTGCAAGGAAAATGTTTCAATTAGAATAAAAATATGATTAAAGATCTTTCCTCTTCATTTCTTGCCCTAGGTAACTGGGAGGAAATTGACATGAATATGCAGCTAGTCAGGCGGAGAGCAGGTCAAATCACAGACGGGAACTTATTAGCTCTGTTTCATATCTCCCAATGCTCTCCCTCCTTTCTAACCTACACACGCAAGTCAAGCATTCATTATACGGGTGTCATATATATATGTAAATACATATATTTTAACTCAAATGAAGGCTCCACAAATCATAATGAGTCAAACTGTTACATTATTTCTTTTGTCCTGGAAATTCTGATGCAGGGTGGCTCTCAAATCTGGTGCTTTAGAACATCAGATGTACCTGTGGATGGTCAAATTTCCTGGGGCATAAAGAGAAAGGGAAACCTATAAATATTTCATGTATTTATATTCTATAAATATAAACATTTCTGTATTAGGTAACTTTACTTAGTTTATTCTAGTTGATCTTCACACAAACACTGCAGGATGGGTGCTACTAGTTTCACTTCTTTGATAAGAAAATTGAGGCCAACCAATATTCACAGTAAGGTTGGTGTGGTTTCAATGTGTACCAACCCAGACATATAAACTTAAATGCCTGTTGTGGGCCCCTGAGGCTTCATGGGTATTTGTTATGCAACAGAGGCAGGAGACAGATGCCATTAGTCCCACTCTCACATACTGGCTTCTTAGATGGAGAAAGTTGACAAAAGCCTGGAAACAGACAACCTATCAGCATACTTTATCCTCAGTAAGAAGTCTCTCAGTTCCTTCCAGTTTAGATAAGGTATAAATATAACTAAGTCAGTATGATGGGCAGCCTGCTATATATCAGCTGTTTTCCTGTCCTCTGAAGAGACATATCAAGACTATGGTGGGTGATAAGTTAGAGAGAGTTCTGGCAGCTAAGGCTTGGATGGTTAAGAATATATGAAATCAAGAATTTTACTCGGAGAGGACAATCAGCAATTCGAAGAGCAGTGAGCTCTGAGGGTGGGTGGACAAGTCTGCTCCTTCATCTTGCACTCTCCTATGACAACTAAAGGAGTGCTTGGATGGTACTCATCCACTTTGAGCATCAGTTTCTTCACTATTTCTGAGGATTACTACCTAATTCACCTGGATCTAGATGACTGTCTGTAATAACAAGGGCATGGTATATAACACAGGGTCTGACGCATATCAAGGGCTCAGACAATGTGCGTTCACCTTCTTTGGCCCTTATAGATACTGAATAAATATCCATTTTAGTGACAGGAATTGAAACCAGAAGCCAGGGTAGGGGCAGACTGGTGGTGGAACCAGGTGAAAATCAGAACCTGGTAACCCCTTGGTGATCACACGCTGGGACCAATCATTGCTCAGGAAGGAGGCAGGGGGTACCTTCCTTCATTTTCCACCTCCAGGGGCAGAGGATGCTTCTCTGCACCTTGACTTTGAATGTTAAAGGGCAGAAAACAGTTGGAGGCTTAAAAAGTACTTGCACAATTGGGCTTGCTCTCCTGTGCTCTACCGGTTCCGGAAGTAAAACACGCCCAGCTGAGCCTTCTGGTACGGGAGGACAGTGGGAGGCATGTACGGCAAAGTCATTTCAGTTGGGCTGTCCCAGCCAGGCCCAGGCAGAATCAGTCAACACAACTAACCTAGACGTAAGCTAAATAAGTGCTGGATATTACGTGCCCTGAGGTCTTGCAGTTTTCTGTTATGCAGAAAACAAATACAGGCAGTAAACAGATGTCATTAATTTCACTCTTTCCCATTGGTGGCCAAGATGGAGAAAGCTGATAATAGCCAGGAAACAGCGCCAGCATACTTCAGCCTCAGAAAGAAGCCTCTTTGTTCCTTCAAGGTCAGATAAGAGCACATCACTAACTATGGTAAAAATCATAGCACTGTATATCTGGAAGAACAACTAGCAATGATTATCTTCTACAAATGAGAAATCTTAAAGTGATAGGACTGGTCCAATGACACCCAGGTTGGGGGTTTGTACTTCCTGGATTTTCAGAGGATGACTGCTGTTAAGAAAGTGAACAAACCTGGCAGAAATGGGAAGTGTTGGATGAGAGATCTCAGATGAAGAAAGATGAAGTTCGGCTTGGGCAAAACCACTGACAGAATGAGGTCCATGTCTCTGCTTCCTAGAATGTGCTCACTGCTGTTGTAGACTGAACAACCTATCGGGCTGGGAGGTGGTGGGGTAACATTTTAGGTTGTATGCTCTATCTGGAGCCCATTAGAGTGGCAGGTTTGCTCCTCATGACCTTCACATCGTGATTTTTCTCCTCCTCCTCCTGAGTTTCTCTTTATGCCTCTGGACTAGATGCCCTCTCCACCTCAGGAGAGGACACGTCTAAGCTGCTTTGCATCTACTGAGTCAGCAGCTGTTTCTGTGGTGTGATACCCCCCACTGCTGTCAGTGGCCTTCTGCCAGCAGTGGGCCTCAAAACCAAAGCCACCCCATATAACTAGGAGTCTGAATGTTCAGAAATGAGCTTGTTGTACATTCATTACCAGCATTTCCCATATCCCTTAACCGTGTACTGGAGCTGTGTATGTGCTAACTGGGAAAGGAACTTAAGTCACAGATAGCCTCACTGGGCTAAGATGCTATCTATTCCAATTCTGTAGCTTCTCCAATGCCCTCTGTTGTAGGGTGCACCATAATTTAATCATCGATTTTCAGAGGTAGAGGGAAGCAACAGTCTATTATGTGTACAATTGGTGGTAAGATGCATACCAATTCCAATGCTGTTAAAGTGTGAAAAACTAATGCAACTCAGAACAGAAAATACACATTCACTAATGGATACAGATACTTCACCCCTGGCATTCCCCCTTTTTGTCTCAGTCATGGTAGTTTGACTCTTGTTCCATTATCTCAACTCAGGAGCTATGACATTTTACCCATCTTAACCAGGTCTCTTTTGTCCCTCCTTTTTCTAACACAAAAGGATCCTTTCCAAAGGAAGCCTTTTGTACTCCCATTTATATCTCAAGCCTGTGATTCTATCCACTTGTTCTTAGAAATGTACGTGCAATGCCATTTCTTCTCGGCAAAGGCAGCTGGCAGTATGTCATAGAAGTTAGAAATCTCATATGCCACCTCGAACAAGAGCTCTGGGTATGAGAATGGGACAGAGATTTCTTCTTAACTTCAGGGACATCAATTCCCTGGGGATCAGGAACTCACTGTTCATTGCAGTTAGAGCTCTTAGTTAACCACTCCTGGCTGACAAAAGAATAGAAATTTACTGAAAGGATTTTAGAGCACCCAGAGAATCACTAGAAGTCTGGAGAACCAAGTTCATAGTACAGGCAGGAAAAAGGGAGGCCAGGCAGTAGCCAGAATCAGAACCCACTTCAAATCACAGAACCGTCTGGGGAGGACCCTACAGCTGGAGTTGCCACTGAACACCCTGTGCCACTGCTGTGGCTTGCTGCCATCAGGGCAGGACATGGCCACTGGCACCAAAGCTGCTGGTGCCCCTGGATGCTGCTGCTGGAACCAACATCTAATGTTTCGTCTGCTTGGAACATTCTTCCTCCAGATATCACCTGGCTTGCTCCCCACCTGCTTTAGGCCTTTACTCAAGTGTCACCCTTTCAGTGAGGTCTTCAACAACCACACTCTTTAAAACTGTAGCTTCCACATCCATCCCTCCTCCAGCATATCCTATTCTATGATGCTTACTTTCATTTTTTAATATCTATTCTCAGCATCTGACGTACTGTATCATTCTCTCATTTACTTGCTTATTTTCTTTCCCCTACAGAATGTAAGCTCTGTGAGGGTGGGGATTTTTGTCTGCCTTATTCTCTGCTATATGTCTAGTATCTTGAAAAGTGCCTGGCATACAGTAAGCGTTCAATACATATTTGTTGAATGAATGAATGAATGAATGAATGAACGAACTTGATTCTCAACTGCTCCTGCTTCTTTGGGTTACTAGTTCTCAATTCAAAGCCTGTGGTAGGAGTTGATTGGTTGAGTCAGGTCACATGCTTAGGCTCCAGCTACATGGAAGGCTGGAAAAAAATAGTGTTTTCCATAAGACATTTGTTTTTACTTCATTTCTTAACTGGGCTAATATCGGAATTTCCTACTCATTCTGTTTCAATTCTTTACCCTCCTCATCTTTTATAATGCTTGCAAAGAGGTGTCTCTGCAGCACAGATTGAATTATGACAAAATGAATTACATGCTCTCAAGATTTAAAACATCAGCCTCCATCCGTTCCTCACCTATAGGCTAAAGATCAAAGTATTTCTGATGGCATAAACTGACCCTCAACATCTGATTGCCACCTACCTCTCCTCTTGCTGTCTGGAAAACTCCCTCTTTCACATCCACCTGATGAGTACCTACTCTTTCTACAATACCCTACCCAGAGCCTGGTCCACTATGATTCACAACATCTGACCCCCCACCCCCGACCCTTCCCCATCGCCAGGAAACTGACCCTTGGCTCTCACTGTAGCTTTACAAAACCCGGAACAGTCCTTGTCTCCAGCTCAGTTTCTTTTTTCTTTCATTATTGGCAACATTCTCCAAGAGCCTTCTGTGGATGACATCCTGAGCCACATGCCAGTGGTTCAATGATGGCTGAGGCAGACTGGCCTCTGTCATAATGGGGCTCACACGGAGCAAACAACTATGTAAATGATTCATTAATAAGTGCCCTGAAAGTATCCACAGGGTCTAGAAACCTAGTTGGATAGCTTAAATCTCAGCTGAGACCTGAACGGTGAATTGAGTTAGAGGTTTGGGAGTAGCTGCTGGGAAGGGAATGGGTGAGCAGAGAGGGAAAGAATGAGAAAAAGTTTCAGCCAGGGGCTATAAATGTCAGGTCTGAAATGCCTGAGTCAGGAAGACATTTTACATACTCAGGAAGCCCAAACAAGGTTGAGAATTTTCACTGTTATCCTAAGAACAAAGGAAGCCATCTAAAGGTTTTAAGCTAGAGAGGCCTAAGATCTGAGGTGCATGTGAAATACATCACTCTGGTTGCAATGTTAAATGCAGGTGGAAAGAGGAGAGAGTGGAGATGGGAAAGCCATTGGGAGGTGACTACTGCAGCCTGGGGGACAAGTGACCATGATGCAGATGGACCAGGTTAGCAGCAGTGAGGATGGAGACCGAAGATGAGTTTGGGAGATATTTAAAAAGTGATTACTCTGGTTAATGATAGGGCATGCGTGTGAAGCTGAGGGAAGTGTCCAGAAGGACTCACACATTTCTAACATAAATCTATGTCTTATTCCCCTGACTCTTTGCTGCTTAACAATGTGGTCCAGGGACAGACAGTTGGCAGCATGTTAATGCCAACTACCAAATGAGAATCTGCATTTAGACAATCACCTAAGGTGATTTATTAGGTACATTTAAGTTAGAAAAGCACCGTCCTAGTAGACTTTGCCTTTATAACATCAGTAGAGTTCATGTACATAGAACACAGAAAAAATGTGACAAATGAATGTGTGTATATGTGTAGGTGTGTGTATATGCATGCACACACACACACACACACAAACATCATTACATCCCATGCACACAAAATAAGCAATAGGCAAATATTCCTGAAGGCTGAAACACTATAAATTGCCATAGAAGAAAATTTGCAAGTGATAAATTTTACTGTTTCGAAAAAATATGGTCCACAAGATCTACAGGGAAGCATTGTTTTTCTAAACAGTCATAACCAGAATAACATAGAAATAGCAAAAATAAAATATTAAATAAGGTGATTTTGTGGGTAGGAATATTTATATCTGACAGTTGTGAATCTGCCTATGGACCTATGCCCACATAAAGCTTCTGAGTTGGCCAATAAAGAAAACTGGATTCACTTTGCTGGTTCCTCCAGATTATTCCTGCTTTGCTGGATAAAGGACTGTTTGGGAGAAATGAAGGCAAGTACAGAAAGGTGGCCACGTGCAGTTTATTAACAGTAGCACGGTCTACTGACTGTCTTTTCCTGCCTTTTATTTTATTTTTTTACTGGAAAATAAGTTAACTAGCAGGTTAATTGAATGTTATCTGGTAAGCATGCACATGTCCACAAATATGTGTGTGTGTGTGTGTGTGTGTACAGAGAGAGAGAGAATGAGAGAGAAGAGGGGAGAGAGCCAGCAAATGAGTGCGTAAGAGCGTGCTGTATATTTTAAGCTGATCACACCTCAGGAGCTCTTGTGTTCTGGGGAAGGCAAGCTGGGGGCGAAGGACTGTTGAAACCATCCTCCCACCGGTTTCTGGGTCCTCCCTGGCCACCCTGGAACTCTGCCCACCCTAACTTGCTGAGATGTGTCTGTTATTTTTGACTGGGTGCGATTATATCAGCCCAGTGACTTGTCAGGTCCCAAAGAAATTAAAAAAGGAAAAGTCCAGATGGTGACATTTGTGGTGAAAAAGAAAAGTGTCTTTTTCAGTCAAGCTGCCTTCCAATTATTTAAATTTATACATATTTTATTTATTTATTTGCCATTTTCTCCTCTAAAAGGAGAAAGTTCTAGGCTGGGAAGGGGGTTGCCTCTTGCCCATGGCATCACTGCCCTTCACCTGCTCAGGCTGGAATGACAGGCTTAATGTAGAGTAAGAGGAAGGCGTGGACATTTGCCAGGAAGCAGCCCCTGGGCACTGTGGAATGGCTGTGTCCGTTCTTCTTTGATCTAGGAGTGCTTCCAAGCCCTCCTCACAAAGGTTTAATTTTTTAATGGAATGAAATTCAGTGTGATGAATGCTTTGAGAATCTGAGGGGAAAAGGTATACCTCTTTGCTTCTTTACTGGGTTTGGTACCATGAGAAGCCCCATAAATGCTATGAGTAATATCAAGTAACACTTAATGAAAGCTTAAATGTTCCTAAGCACTGTTTTAAATGCTTTTCATGCATTATTTCATTCAATCCTCATAACACCCTGATGAGATGTGTATGCATTATCTTTGTTTTTTTCAGATAATAAAACAAGGAAACAAAGCTTCAAAAGCTTATGTAAACAGCTCGGGTCACATACTAGAAGGTGACAGAGTCAGAGTGAGAACCCAGTTTGATTCCACTGTAGCCACTGAACTTTACAGTACAACCAGTTCCACAGCCTATCAGATAGGACTGAAGAAGGAAAGCTGGGCATGCTGTGGGTACAGAGGGCGGAGGTCGTCATGGTGAGGATATTTGGGGAGATGGATTTGAAGGTATGTGTAGGCATTAACCAAATGAAGAAAGGATGTAGTAGCAGGAATTATGCATAAATAAAGACTCAAGGCCTGAATATTCTGTAATTTGGGAAGTACCTATGATTGGAGTATAGGATACACGTGAAAGATGAGTTCAGAGAGGCCAGAAGGCAATGCCATATTATGAAGGGCATTTATCTGCCAGCCTAGGGAGTTTATTCTTCCCTTAGAGTTGGGAAAAACAGTAAGGAAGTTATATGGTCAGCTGTCCATTTTGGAAAGTCACTCATAGCGGACAAACATGATGTTTCTCTCCTATATCCATC
The DNA here is from genome assembly GCF_009834535.1 of Camelus ferus. Classification (NCBI taxonomy): domain Eukaryota; kingdom Metazoa; phylum Chordata; class Mammalia; order Artiodactyla; family Camelidae; genus Camelus; species Camelus ferus. The sequence goes on from NC_045699.1 coordinate 32,169,707, forward strand.
TCCCCCTACATCCTCCTGTCATAGCACCTACATGGAGGTGGAGACCACAGAGAATTAGGTGCCTGGGTATATCTGGTTCACAGAACTCTGTCCTTGGCCTGTCAGTCTTGAATCTTGGCCTTGACCTCAGTTATCCTGCCTGTTTGATGAACCTCATTCAAGAAAGAGAAAATAGCCTGGCAGCCTCCTGCTTTCTTGCCCCTCCCAGTGGAGGGTCTAGGTATGCAGATAAATCATTAATAATCTGAGAGGTTGTGGCCAAGATAGGTAAGGAAGTCCTTCTCTTTGTTTCAAGACAACCTTGTCCAGCTTGGCTTAACCTCTGCACCCATTCCATCTGCCTAGAGCCCCTGTGTAACTCTACTCCAGTGCAAACTTTCTGAGGCCAGATTTTGAGGTCAAATCCCTTCCCTTCAATGCAACCTCAACCTCTTTCATCCCACTCAGTTTATCAACCTCTACCCTCCTAACTCAGCCCAGACACAACCCCACCTCTGAAACATCTGTATGTCTATGGAGTCCAGGCTTTTCAGTTGACCAAGGCCCCAACAATCACTGGGAACAACACAAAAGGTGGTATTATAATAAAGGCTTCCTATTAACCCAGCTGTGAGCCTTATGTTGATAATTAAGATTTTTCAGATTACACTGTAAAACAGGCTCATCTTACTTTAGTGATGACAATCATTAAGACTCATGGAACACTCTTCGTGCAGCATCCCCAATAGTACCCCCTGAACCAAAATACTGAATTATCATTCACTGATATTCAAGGATACAGCTTTGGAAAATAGAAACCCAGTTTTTCTGTATGGCAAAGTAAAAACCTCTTAATATGAAAAAATTCTAGATTATCTGTCCTAAAAGTAGTTACTGTTTCACCTTTGAGTATTTTCCCTAATCTCATTCTCTGCAGGTTCTAATTCTTAAGATATTTCAATTTCATATTAAATGCAGCCTTCTGATAGGACATGTTCTACGAGGGATTATCTTTTTTTAGACTGAAATATATATGACAAAATTTCATTAGTTTCAGATGTACAACACAGTAGTTCAATTATTTTTATGGAATATAGTCCATATAAAGTTATAAAATATTGATTATACATCCAATGGCATGCATTACATCCTTGTAACTTATTTTATTCCTAGTAGTTTGTATCTCTCAATCCCCTTTACTTATTTTGCCCCTCCCCTCATCCTTCTCCCTCATCCTTCTCCCCTCTAGTAATCACTGGTATGTTTACTGTATCTGTGAGTCTCATTTCTGTTTTGTTACATTTGTTCACTTGTTTTATATTTTAGATTCCACATACATGTGAAAACATACAGTATTTGTCTTTCTCTGATTTATTTCACTAAGCATAATACTCGCCAGGTCCATCTATATTGTCACACAAATGGCAAAACTTCATTATTTCTTTAATGACTAATATTCCATTGTGTGTGTGTATATATACATTCACACACACACACACACACATATACACGTGTGTACATATACAAAGAGTATACCACTGCTTCTTTATCCATTCATCTGTTGATGGACACTTAGGTTTCTTCCATATCTTGGCTATTGTAAATAATGCTGCTATGAACATTGGGGTATGTATATCCTTTCAAATTAGTGCTTTTGGTTTTTTTGGGGGGTGATATCCAGGAGTAGACTTGATGCATTACCTAGTAGCTCCATTTTTAATTTTTTGAGGGACCTCCATACTGTTTTCCATAGTGGCTGTCTGATTACATTCCTAAATGCAGCACAAGAGGGTCCCATTCCTCCACATTCTTAACAACACTTGTTATTTGTTATCTTTTTCATGTTAGCCATTCTGATAGATATGAAGTGATAGCTCACTGTTTTGGTTTGCATTTCCTTGATGATTAGTGATGATGAGCATCTTTCCATGTGCTATTGGTCATCTGTATGTCTTACTTGGAAAAATGCCTATATTTTAATTTAATTGGGTTGTTTTTTGATATTGAGTTGCATGAGCTCTTTATATATTTTGGATGTTAACACCTTATAGGACATATCATTTGCTAATATCTTTTCCCATTCAGTAGGTTGACTTTCTATTCTGTTGATGTTTCCCTTTGCTGTGCAAAAGATTTCAAGTTTGATTAGGGACAATTTATTTATTTCAGTTTCCCTTGCCTGAAGAGACAGAGCCAAAAATTAATGCTAATATCAGTTTCAAAGAGCATACTGCCTGTGCTTTCTTCTAGGAGATACATGGTTTCAGGACTTACATTTAGGGCTTTAATACATTTGAGTTTATTTTTGTATATAGTGTGAGAAAATGTTCTAGTTTCATTCTTTTCTATGTAGTTATCCAATTTTCACAACATCACTTATTGAAAAGACTGTCTTTTCCCCAATGCATATTTTTGCTTCCTTTGTCATAGACTGACTATATGTGTATGGAGTTATTTCTGGGCTTTCTATTCTGTCCCACTGATTTGTGTGTCTGTTTTTGTGTCAATGCCATACTATTTTGATTACTGTAGCTTTGCAGTATAGTCTGAAGCCAGTGATACTGCCAGCATTTTTTTTTTCCTCAAGATGTTTTGGATGCCTTGGCTATTTGAGTTCTTTTGTGGTTCTGTATAAATTTTAGGGTTATTTGTTCTACTTCAGTGAAAAACATCATGAGTATTTTGATAGGGGTTGCATTAGATCTGTACACAGATTTATACAGTATGAACATTTTAACAATATTAATTCTTCCAATCCACCAACATGGGTTATATTTCCATTTATTTGTATCATCTTCAATTTCCTGCATTGATGTCTAATAGCTTTCAGAGTATAGGTCACCTCCTTCATTAAATTTATTTGTAGGTATTTTATTCTTTTTGATGAGATTGTAAATAGAATTGTTTTTGATGTACCTTTCTGATAGTTCACTATTAGTGAATAGAAATGCAACAGATTTCTGTTTATTAATTTTGCATCCTGCAACTTTACTGAATTCATTTATTAGTTCAAATAGTGTTTTGGTGGAGACTTGATGGTTTTCTATATATAGCATCATGTCATCTGCAAACGGTGACAGTTCCACTTCTTCCCTTCCAATTCTGTTGCCTTTATTTCTGTTTCTTATATGATTACTGTGGCTAGGACTCCCAATACTATGCAAGGTTTCTGCTGAAAAAAATCTGCTGACAGTTTTACAGGGCTTCCCTTTGTATTTCACTCTTCGTTTTCTCCTGCTCTCTTAAAAAATCTTAACTCTTGTCATTTTAATTACATTATGTTTTAATGTGGGTCTCTTTGGGTTTATCCTACTGCACCTAGATATCTGTTTCCTTTTTCAGGTTAGGAATTTGTTTTTTCCGGCTACAATTTCATTAAATACATGCTCTCTCTCTTCTCCTTCTGTGACCCCTAAAATGCCAAAGTTAGTATGCTTGGCATTGTCCCAGAGGTCCCTTAAACTATTCTTATTAATTTTTTTTCTATTTCTTGTTCTGACTGGCTGTTATCCACTATTCTGTCTTCCAGATCACTTATGCATTCTTCTGTATCACCTAATCTGCTGTTAATTCCTTCTAGTTTTGTTTGTTTGTTTGTTTTGCTGTTAATTTTTTCTAGTTTCTTTTATGTCAGTTATTATATTCTTCAACTATGATTCTTTAATCTCAAAAATATCCAAAAGAGAAAAGGTCAATTTTCAATGTCTATCAGGACAGAGAGGGTAAAGCTGTCTTAGTTGGCTAACTACCATGTGAAAACATTCTGCCCTTATTGCCTTCCTTCTCTTCCTCTTGTTTTAGCTCTGACGGTGTCAGAACAATGATACTAAAAGAGGGAGAAGGGGGCTCATAAAGTACAAAAAAAGAGAAGAAGGAAGGATCATGCCACCCTTCCCTGTCTTGTGGGTTGCCAAAAACCCTAGCCTGGAAAGAGAAAATAATTGCTACTTCAATGAAATTTAATGTTTTAATATATGGAATTACACATCTCCCTAAAATTAATTCTAAAAATCCTACCATCATAGATTGAGGAAAGACTAGCAAGTACAAAATGGAGCCAGTAAATTTAGACTACTTTGTTTTTCCATACAAATAAAAGTTATAGTTACAGTTTAAAAGAAGTCTAAGGTTAGTGGAAGCTGGTTGGTTTGTTTTTAAAGGTGTGAAAGACTTGAGCAGTTCGCTTACGTATGGGGAAAAAAATCAGTAGAGAGGGAGATATCTCAGGCTTAAATGTAGAGATAATTGATAATAAAAGTCCTTAAAGAGGTTGGAAGGGAGGAAATCTTTAGGTGAAGAATTTAGTTTCAGAAATGAGGAAAAATACTGTCCTCTGAAACATAGCTAAGGATACATTAATAATAATGTAGTTAAGTCCAGAGTTTGATTATAAAAACTGAGGAAGTTATATAGCCAAGACAGGATTCTCATCTAGTTTTGTTGAAATATCAGTGCCAGCAATTAGGAAATGGGTCTGGCACTGTGGTACTTAAGAGAAGAATCAGGGCAGTTCATGGAGACATCTTGGGAAGCCTCTCTTTTTCAGCATTCCTTATTTATCTTTCCTATATCATATGTACTTGGTCCTCTGCTGACATCTTTCTCCATTCTTCTTATCGTTGCTATGAGACCAATTGTATCAGGATCCAAGAAAGTTTACTATGCAGAAAGTGTCCAGAGAAATACAACAGTGAAAACTAAGTTCTGTGGTATCATGCTCACTGAGAAGCTTGAGGTCCATCTTGCTTAACAGGTGCCATGGGGGAGAGCCAAGATCACAAAACACGAAAAGAGTGACCAAGTATATACAAAGGTTGAGAAGCTGCCCAGTTTATTTGTGACAGACTAATCTTTGCCTTTTCTATGTCACTCCAGGTTTTCAAGAGGCCACTTTACAGATAGTGCAGAAACAGGGAGACGAGTTGCTTGACTGCATCTAGCAAATCAAGTACTCATTTTTTCATCATGCACTTGTAGTTATCAATGTTAGGCCAATCATTCTTGACAAATAACATGGCTCCCCAATATCAACTAACTTACTCCAACCTATTCCTCCATGACCGAATGGAGTCACAGCTGATAACTTCCACAGAAGCGATACGGTAAAATGTACTGTTGAAATTAGGAAAGTCATATTCAGTATTTTTATTAGTCTTTCTTTCTCTCCCTTTGTCCATATTTTGTGTCTACTTTTTCAAGCTAGAGTGCTCACTCTGTAGGCACATGGGTTTAAGTTGTAGCTTCTCCATTTTCAAGTCATGAGAAACATTCATAAATAGATTTTACATGTTAAGACTTCTGGAGTTGATTTAAATTAGTCCAACCTTTTTTGAGCTCTTGCTATGTGAAAGACTCTGTGTTAGGTACTGAGAGACAACAGATGGAACTAGATGAGATGCCTGCTCTCCAGGAGTTCACACTGTCTCATTGGGGAGGCCAGTATAAATAGTTGTCACAGGTAGATAATAAGTGCTATACTAGAGGTAGAGTCCTCCCTCATAGATTCAATCTCGTCTTTTAAATTTTATATATTTGTTTTCCCTAAAGGAGGAGACATATTCAAAAGTCTTAGAATTCCATTTTTACAATCATAAACTTTGAAGATAAGAGGGGTAATTCTTACAATAATCTTATTCTTTTGCATCACTAATATTCTCAAATGGAAGAGTCATACCCTTCATTACTTAAAAAAATTTTTTAGAGATGAAAATTTGAACAAAGCAGGAATTTAGCTTCTTTTGTTTCTTTTGGTAAATGAATGTGACAATTTAGTAGATTCCTGAATAGTTGAAGGACCACAGTCCCTATGATACCTTGCTTAGTGTCTGGTTTAAAAGCTGGTTTATGGTCACCAGATCACATCCTTTGCAAGAAAAGTTGCTGATATGTAGATCCCCCATGCAAATTGCTTTTCGCTGAGCTCCCAGTAAAATTCCCTCTACATTTTTTGACTGTTGTCATGTTACATTCCAAGTTCAATGAACTATGTCAAGCTGAGACATGTTTATTTAAATGGATTTTGTGGAAATGTAACACTAGCTTCCTAACACCTGTTTGCATTTCCATACAGACTCAATAGAAAGGAAGTGTTATTCTCATGCAGAACATGCAGAGTAATATCTCAAATTTTTTGCTTCTGGTTGAGGTAGGAGAGGCAAGTTGTCTGTATCTGATTTTTCATGTATTCATTTAATCATTCATTCACCCATCATGTATTGGATACTTGCATTACACCAAGCTCCGTGGGTAGTCACTGGTTATATAAGATAATCAATCACACCACAGGGGACAGAAGCACATGTTAGTGAAAGGCTTTCTTTCTCCCAAACCACCAGCTATCTTGTTCATTGCAGGATTCCAGCTATTCTTTTCCAAGTGACTTCTTTTGTACTAATCATTTATAGAGAAATTGTTGTATTCTTATCATTAAGAGTATGGACTCTGGAGCATACTCTGTATATTCAAAGTGCAATAATGTAAATTATTACTTGTGCCACCTTGGCAAAGTGGCTAAATTTTCTTATCTATAAAATGGGGACAATAATAACTGTACCTTCCTCGAAGGATTTTTGAGAAGACTACACCTGGCAGATAGCAATCAATGAAGGAACATAAGTTAGCTCTTATTTTTTTCTTGCCAAGCTGACATAGCTTTGTTTGTCTGTATTTTACATACTCTGTATTCTCTGGAGATGGTCAGAATGAGGCAGAATCCACTTTCCTTGCCTTCCTGAGCCTCATTTTGAGTGCTTCTAGAGAGATTCTAGGAAGAAACTTGAACTGGAAGTGAAAAGAGGGGAACCAGGGTAGTTGCAAGAAGTCCTAAATGGGACCTAGCAAGGCAAGCAGAATCACAGGACACAAAGGTTGGAATAGTCAAAATACTCCGTAAGATCCTCTAGCATAAAGTCCCCCCTTTTCAGATGATGAAACACAACTGGAGAGGATGAGACTTACTCACGGTACCTCAGATAATGAGTCATAGAGATGGGACTCCTAGTTCATTCCACAAATTGAAGATCCAGAGTCATATAAAGGTATGGTAGACACAAGGGACTAGAGAAAAGGATTAGAAGCTGATTTCTGTCCTTTTCTTAGTGCTAGTCTACTTGTTTTGTCTTTCTCTACTCTCCACTCTTCCTTCATCTGTAGCTCATGTAACACCTTTAAAGGTCCCCATTTGGACTCACATCAGTTTTAATCAATGTACAGCCATCCAGTTGATGTGACCCCTGGTTTACCTTTCTGAGTGAGAAACCCTGCTAGGAGCAGACAAACCACTTCGGCTAAAATATAAACATTGGATAGGAAAGAAAAGTAATTGTGCCTGAAAGTCTACTTATACATTTTATTTAATCCTTAAAAAACCCTACGAAGGAGGTGTTATTACTACTATCCAGAAGCTGTGGGGACCAAGGCATAGAAAAGTCAAGTGACCTGTCCAGTGTTCCATAGCCCATTAAATCAGAACTAGAATTGAAAAATAAATCTGATCCTGAGAAAATGTTCATGAGTTCTTGTTACATGAAAAAAATCAAAGCACCAAACAGAATAATCTCAACTTTAAATAATCACCTTATATGTAAAAGAATAGGGAAAAGTATCTACCAGGTATTTATCTGGAGGTAGAGAAAATACAAGTGATTTTTATCTTTCTCTTTTGTAAAAAAAATTTTCCTAAATTTTCTACAATGAAATACTTGCTTTTATGTATAAAGCATGTGTATACGTGTATAAAATGACACAACAAATGTTATCCTGAAAAAGAAATTAAATCTGTGAAAGTGGTACTGAACTAGGAGTTTAGCGGCAGGAATACAGCGTTAACTAGTACTAATTCTTCTTGGGGGGTCAGGGTGCCTTCATTTACAAATGGAGGAATGTAATGAAGCCCAAGAGCCCTTTTATCTTTCACTAAGTGTCAAAAATAAAAGACAAAAAGTTCTCATCTAAATTATAATTCAATACATGTGTCCTTAAATTTTATCTGCCCCACATTTATACTATATCTAGTCACTAAGCCTCATTAATCAACCTAAGTGGAAACATTTAAATTCAGTACAAATGACCTTGCTGTCATCTTGATTTCTCAACCCTAATTTTCATAGATGACTCTTCCTTGATTATAATAAAAAATAATTTAATGCAAAGGGAAAGGTTATGCTGATCTTTAACAATAACTATTAATGTAAAAAAATTTAAAAATCATTTATGAGCTGTTTCTATTTCTTCCAGATACCAGTCATGTGACCTCGACAAAGCAACGTAACCTCTCTAGGCTTTGATTACCTAATCAATAAAATCAGGAAGTTAGACTAGACTTGCACTGTCCAAATCAGCTACTGAAATGGAAATTAATTAAAATTCATTTCCTCAGTCATACTAGCCACATTTCAAGTGTCCAATATCCACATATAGCGAGTAGTTAGTGACTACTATATTGGAAAGCACAGATACACAACATTTCCATCATCATGGGACATATTGCTGAACAGTATAAGAATGATAGCTTAATTTATGGAGCATTTTACACGTGCACATGTAAATTTCATTTGATTCCCTTTATCATCCAAAGAAAAACAGAAGTGGATAGTCCTATTTTACAGATGGTAACTAAAGCCCAGAGAGGCAAAAATGACTTCCCAAGATCCCACAGAGCTCAAACCAAGGACTTTCCATTTCAAATATTTCCTGTATTTTCCACTCCATCATCCTGCCTTCTAAAACTAAATACTCCCAGCTGTTTAGAGAGGCCACGGATGCTCACTGACACTTATGAATTCTGAGAAATCCCAGGAAAGGTTGCCAAATTTGATCAAGTAGCAAACAATAGCTATCTTGTTTTTGCCTGGCACAGTAGTACAAACACCATGAGAGAGAAGGCCCCGCCTAAGATCCTTGTATCCCAGGAGTTTGCAATCTGATTGAGAGCATAAGTTTCATGAGTAAAAAAATAGTTTTTAATCTAGACTTGAACATGATATGCTACTAAATATCAAAAGAAACAGAAAATAAACAAAAGTGGATTCTTTTGGTGATCAGGTATCAAGATACTGGGAAGTTGGGCAGGGAACTGCTGTTTTTCAGTAATTATTATTTGCCTTTTTAAACTAAGTACATATACTGCTTTAAAGAAAAAGTAAATGGAAGAAGAAAATTACTGGGGCTTTTAAGAATTATGTTAGTCTTCCCCTCTGTAAATCAATTAATTACAGTTCTAAAACCATTTCTTTTGAATCAGTTATTTTCCAGTTTTTATTCTTTGATGTGATTGATTGTCCCTCGTGTATTTCTTAAGAAAATCTCAGTCTAAGTAAAATACTTCCCACCAGAACCTTCAAATATATGTACTTAGATATATGTATATTTTAATTTTTTATCTTTATCACATCTTTCTTGCTATTTATCACTAATATTTAATTTAGATGCATAAAGTCAGGGACTATATATTATACAGAGTAGGCACTTGAACATTATTCATTAGAAATATGTAAATGTGTATTCACACTAACAATGCACCTAGGCAATGAAGAGGTATTTTGTCAAGAAATATAGAGAATGAATGGAACCCAGAAAAAAAAATTGATGGAACCACGTAGGACAGCTTACAGTCTTATTGACAAAATAAGTTTCGTAAATTAAAAATAGATAACCAAAAACAATTTTTAATTCAAACTTGAATATCATACAGTGGGAACCTATGGATATTTTGCCCTATCACACGCTTATATCTCCACCTGTAATTCTTTCTTTAGCCTAATCTCTGATTTTACAAATGATTAAGGACCTTGCTTCAGATCCCTCTTCCTTTAAGCCAAAGATTATTTTCCGTATATCAGGATATTTCACAGTAGAATGTAAGTCAATATATTACTTTCATTGGGGGAAACAAAGAAGTAAATATCTGGCCCCTGATTTTAAGGGGCTTGCAATATAATTGCAGTGATAGGACATGAAAACATTAAACAATAGTACTAGAAGCACCAAATAAGCAGTGCAGCTGCTGTGTTCTCCAGTCTCACAAGATCTAAGCATTGTTTCTGTGTTTATGCTCACTCACATTCTCCTATTGTGATTCCTCTGTCATATCGCTATCAAGAAGAGACCTTCCCTTCATTGGCTGCATCCTCAAATTTCAATGTTTATTACCTGATCAACCAGTCTCCTCTTTCCTCACTTAAGAGTAAAGAAAGTTGAGATAAGATCAAGTTGCCTTTTCCCACTAAGAAGATAAGTACAAATGGCCCCAGTCCTTGAATAAACATGATATAATCCTTTTAAAAGCTGAATCTGACCTGTCTTTTAACAGATTTGAGATACTCTTTTCTTCAAGAATCTTCATCACAAATTATCCCTATCCTGTCACAGGACTGGGTGAAATGGAAAATCATGGTGTTCAAAATGCTTATTAAAAAAAAAAAGGAGGGGGGACAGAGCTCAAAATATGGAAGGCTAGCACTGGGATAACTACATTTGTAGAAGTCGGTCTGCCATGGCAATCTTAAGAAAAGAATTTTTCTTAATAACTGGCATTTTCAAATACCTTGGGTTCCAAATTATTGTTGAGCCTTAGAAACTCCATTTGCCTGATGTCAAGTCTCTGTGATTTAAGCCTCTAAACTCCCTGGAATCTAGAGCTAAGCAGTTGCTTTTCAATTCTTCTACCTGCCTATATGTCCTGGCACGTGTATATTAGTAATGATGAACCAACAGTGTTTCTGTACATCTCTGTAATCCTTCAGTGTAATGGGAAAACCAATCTGAGCTCTGTACTCTAAATCACATTCTGAATATTAACATTTACTTGGTCAATCTTGTTTCTTCCACCTTTTCCTTATGGAGAAAAGTAAGTCACCTAACTCAATTATAAATCATTGCATTGTGTAAATACTTTGGAGGTCTCTTGAACTAGCTGATATTGATTGATTCTACCAGAAGAGCAAGTAAGTTTTACAACAACAGTAACAAAACAACTGAATCCATCAGGGACTTGCTTAAAAATATTCTTCAAGATCAAATCTTTATAGATTTTACTAAGTGTGTAAACTCTCTTGCTCTCACACCACACTACCCAACAAAAGTTGGGGGTTTTTTGTTTGTTTTTTTGTTTTTTTAGGGAGGGTTAGGCATCAGCACTAAAGAACTTTGTGAGAGCTGAAGGGTATGATTCTTAGATAATGGCTATATATTCTAATGCCGGAAAACACAGCCAGCCCTTTAAAAAGCACCCATCACTTGATCAAGAATGATTTTGTTTTGTTTTATATGATTTTAAACATGGGAAGACAACAAAATTCCAATTTTTAAAAGCTCAAGACATTGATCTAGGTGAAGGTCTTAAAGGTCTAAATTACTTTACTGACTTATGTGCTTATGGACTTGTTATAAAATATAGAACCAAACAACTAGTAGTCTCATAAAATCACAGAAGTAATCAAGTGTTATAGTTGGCAGGGCCACTGAGAGGTCATCAGGTAAATTCTCTTTTTTAGACAAAAAAAAAAAAAAGCATCTTTATAATTTAAAATGACACTGAACTAAAAAGGTGCTTGATAAATGTTAGTTGATATATGCCAATGAAAGGGATCCTTTAATTTTGCAGTAACAAAGTGTTCTATTAATTAGCAAAATTTCTCTCTTAGAAATTCTTTAATTCATTCATTCACACTTAGGGAAATTTTTAAGGCCCACCTATGTGCCTGGCATTGATACAGGTACTATTTAATTACTTGAGCTTGTATCACGCATAGTAGAAAATAAGCTTGTATTTTCTTTGAACTTAAAGTCTACTCTATTTAAGTGCTTTACCAAGAGGTGCTTAATTGATGATTATTAACTCTTTGTGTGTGTATGCAGACAGAAATACCTATGCCATCTTATTGAACAAAGGATATGAATCATCCTCAAACAAAAACTTGTACATTATTTTTTAACTGACAATCAAGATAAATGAGGATATAGAACATAAATCAAAAGCAGCAGGTGAAAGGAAAAGCCTGTAATTTATAAATATGTAGTTAAAAGCTCACATTTGATTGTGATTTCCTGGAAGTCTAGGTACAAAGTGAGGCATGGCTTATATTGATGGGCAGGGTGGGTATGTGGGGGAATGTGTCTATCTTTTAAGAGAAGCAAAGATTTTCTCAGCGTTTGAAGGCAAAATAACTTATGTAGAGGCATACGTGGTCAATGTTTTCCTCACAACCTTCCTACAGCAATGGAGGTGATAGGTTTCTCAAGAGTAGACTATTTCTTACAATGTATCTCAATGTCTCATTCAGCCTGGTAGAATGTCTGGCATATAGTAGGTGCTGGGAACATGAGTGAACAAGAGTAAAAAGAAAGCAAAAACACTGTTCAGTTTAGACAATTCTATCCTTGAGGATGGGCCACGATAAAGTGATTTAAGGATGAGATTCTCGAAATTATGAAAGATGAGCAGATGATTTTCCTTCTATTCCTTAAAATGTACCAAAATCATAGTAAAATGACATTTAAAATGTATCAAGGAAAACGAGTTAAGAGGCATCAGCATAAAAAAAAAAGAGAGAGAGAGACATCAGCGTAAAACTGATGGAAGTTAAAAAGCAGATAGTTCTGAGTAGCTGAATTAGAAGATCAAGGAGAGCTGAAAACTACACCTGTAGTAATGGAGACCCAGAAGCCAGCAATTACACTGAAGAATCCAGGAAACCCCAGGAACTGGAAATACCAGGGATCTATGAGTGTGGAAATGTGATTGCGTTTGAAAATAGGAGGATTCATTTGAAGTCTATAATAAGAATCAGTTCCAGCCCAAATTCCTGTCTCCAATCTAGACAACTAGGGAGCTGCTCCTCAGGGCAACTCTGGAAGAAGACTCCAGGTTAAGCCTTTGAATAAGCTGGAACCCAGGGCATTCTCAATTTGTAAATGACATGCATAGGAAATGTAGGAGTAAGGCAAGAAGACAAAAAAGGAGTATTAAGCAAAACTTGGTACCACTAGCCCTCTTTCCTTCTTTACTCCTCATTACTTGACTCCTCAAAGCACTGACAGCCAAGTAGGAAAATGGAGGATACATTTCTAGAGAAATGGACTGGAGCAAGAGATTCTTGTGGTCATTCAGTGGTCATCCAACAAAACAGGAAGGTTCCTGCCTGATAACTCTAAAATTAAGCTCGCCAGTCCCATGCCCATATACAGGAACAGAGCTTCCCATCAGGTATTTAGTGCCTTACTCTTAAATATGAATGGCTAGTCAAAGATCACTAGTCATTTGAAGGAAGCATCTGACATAAAAGAGGGAACACAAAACAGATAAATATAGCAGAAGAAACTTGAAGGAAACAATGAGAAAAATAAAGGTACAAAAAATGAAGTTACTACTTTTTGAGTGTTGAAAGAAGACAGAATCAGGAAGGTACAAAAAAGAAAAACACAACAAAAATTTAAAATATGATAGCAGAAATGAAAAAAATCCAATAGAATATTTTGAATATAAACTTAGGAAATCTCTCAGAAATCAGAAGAGAACAGTCAAAGAGACAGTGAATAGCAGAGAAAATATAAGAAAACAAGAGGATTAGTTTACTGTGTGAATGGTAAAATTTCCACAAAGTGAAGATATAGAAAATGAAGAAAACAAATTTATTACAGAAATAATTCAAGAATTTTTTTTTCTAGAATTGAAGAACACGGGATTCCAGAATCAATGAGCATCACAATGGACACAACTACTTTTGTGTGTTGATTTTATATCATGCAACTTCACTGAATTCATTTATAAGGTCTAACAAAATTTTCTGGTGGAATCTTCAGGGTTTTTTACATATAAGATTATGTTATTTGTGAACAGTGATAATTTTACTTCTTTTTCCAATTTGGAAAACATTGTTTTCTTGCCTAATTGCTCTGCCTTGGCCAAGTACTATGTTAAGTAGAAGTGAAAAAAGCAGGTGTTCTATTCTTGTCCCAGATTTTAAAGGAAAAACTTGCAATCTTTCACCACTGAATTTAATGTTAGCTCTGGGTTTTTCATATATGGCCTTTATTATGTTGAGGTAATTTCCTTCTATTCCTAGTTTGTTCAGTGTTTTTAACATGACATTGTACTGAATTTTGTCAAATAGTTTTTCTGCATCAATTGAGATTATCAAGTGGGTTTTTCCTCATCATTATGTCAATGTGGTATGCTTAACTGATTTATTTTCATATGTTGAATCATTCTTGCATTCCAGTAATAAATCCCACTTGGTTTTGATATATATTCCCTTTAATGTGCTGTTGAGAATTTTTACATCTATATTCATCAGGGATATTGGTCTTTGATTTTCTTTTCTTGCAGTGTTTTTGTCTGGCTTTGGTGTTAGGGTAATGTTGCCTTTAAACTCTATAAAACATTTAAACTTAATGTAACATGGGCAGGATATACAGTGATTTTCACGTGAAGACATTGACTCCCAGTAGACAACAATTTTTAAAACTCAGTAAAATTATAAATAAAGCTATCACCTGAAGTCACTGGTAAATGACCAGTGGCAGGCTGAGACTGGAGGGGAGTATATTCTTGATAGATTTCTGGTGCTTTGGGTGAGAACTGTGATTATGTGGCTTTGTTACATGATTGTATCCTAAACTCCAGTCCCAGGTCTGGTGACAGAAAATTGCAGCTTTGTCAGCTCAAGGTGGCAGACAATAGAATTCAGATTATCAGAGTAGCTGGCCATTTAAGGGAACAATTTTTGGAAGTGAGAGAGGATAAGAAAGAGGGTATCTAAAATCTGAGTATAAACTCTGTCCAAATCCCTGACTGACTGCTAAACTATACAAGCACACAGGAGACCCCGGCAAGGTTATCAAAAGGTGGACAGAAACTAGAAGATAGTCTACACTTGAAAGCCTGCACTCTATGGTTCCTGATGAGATTGGTGAATTTCCTATGCCTTTGGCTGAGTGCAACCTACCACATACAGTTTAACTGGCAAAAAGTGGAAGCCTTACTTACTTCATGTCAGAGGGAGGAACTTGGGGCTGAAGGAATAACTGAAAATTTATTGGGAACAATAGAGAGAATGAACCTCAAAACCTTAGTATAAATTTGCTCAAATTCCTGACTGACTACTACAATATGCAGGCACAGAGGAGATACCCAGAGGGCCATATTTAAAAAGCAGCAGCTGGAAGCTGAACAAAATGAAGTGTTGAGCAACCAGAAAAGTCAGGTTTTTTTTTTTTTTTCAGTTTCAGTCCAGACAGGATAATTGTATATTAGAGCAAAAGAAAAAAAATAAAATTCAGAAGAATCATACAGAATCCAGAGTCACTACAGCATAACGTTCAGTTTTTAACCAAAAATTGCTAGGAATGCAAAGAAACAGCAAAGAGTGATACACAGAAGGAAAAAAGTAATCAATAGAAACTTACATCAAGTGCACCCAGGCATTGTGTTTAGCAGAAAAGTCCTTGTAGTAAATGTTGTAAGTGTATACATATATAAATATATCAAAGGATGAAAAGAAAATACGCTCAAAGGATTCAGATAAGTATAGCATTAATGAGGGGGAAGATAAGAAATAGCAAGAGAGAAGTAGAAGTATAAAAAAGAACCAAGTAGAAATTCTAGAGCCAAAAAAATACAACTGAAATTAGCAATTTACTATGGTGAGTAAAATGTTAACCAACAGCAGATTTGTGATTTGTAAAAAGCATCAATGAATTTGAAGACACAGAAATAAAATGATCCAATCTGAAGAACAGAGGAGGTAAAAAACATTGAAGAACCATGAACAAGGCATGGGGAAGTAAAAAGCTGTCCAGCATGCATGTAATTAGAGTTCTGAATGGAGAGGAATGGAATATAAGGGCAGAAAATATTTGAAAAAAGGTCTGAAAATATAAAACCTACATATAAATGTTTATGGCAGTTTTATTTATAAATACTCAAAACTGGAAGCAAGCAAGATGACTTTCAAAGGGCAAATAGATATACAAACATACAACTGTACAATGGGATATCATTCAGCAACTTAAATATGACTTATCCATCCACAAAAAGATACGAAGGAGACTTATATGCACACTGTTAAGTAAAAGAGGACAGTCTGGAAAGGCTACATATTGTATGATTCCAACTACGTGACATTCTGGACATATAAAGACAATAATACGACCAGTGGTTGCTAGGGATTGGAGGGTAGGTGGAGGGATGAATAGGTGAAGCACAGGAGGTTTTTAGAGCAGTGAAACTATTTTATTGGACACTGTAATGATGAATACATGACATTACGCATTTTTCAAAACTCACAGAACTGTACAACTCAAAGAGCAAAACGATGTCAATTATGGACTTAACAATATATTAATATTGGTTCATTAATTATAATAAAACACACTAAGGCAAGATGCTAATAATATGGGAAATTGTATAAGAGAAGCTTGTATGGAATTCTCTTATTATGTGCTCAATTTTTCTATAAATCTAAAACTGCTCTAAAAAATAAAGTCGACTAACTTAAAAAGCTTCCCAAATTTGATAAAGAGGAATATAAATCATTTAATGATGTGAAATGTTCCTCAGCTGCCAAGTGCAATTGGTGAATATTGTGCTAATTTGTGATTACTTATGGACTATGAATTGGAAACAGAAAAATGGACATTAGAAATTCTCAGGAAATGAATCTTCTTTATTCAAGAATCTGAGGGGAAGGATTTGACAAGATAATTAATTCGTCCTCTCTTTCCTAAAAGCTTTTGCTGCTCAAATCAGTGCCATGCTATGAAGTAATATCTGTGTATTCATAGCATCATAGCCTACCAAATGTTGGGCTTTTAAATTTCAGGACACAGGGAAAGAAATGTAGAAAAGTGTTTCCCTAGGGTCACTAGTGGCAACATTTAGGGCAGTAGTTTGTGCTGTCTGAGTCCTGAGCAGCAGATCCTGAGTGATAGAGAGGTTTGGGTGTTTTACAATAGATTTTTTGTGTATCTTTGTGGCATGTAGGCCCTCTGTATAGTATGAGGCTCCTCTTGCTAGAGTTTAAAGAAAAAAACAAGGAATAATGGTGTAAACGTGTTATTTAGAAATAGCACACCAAATATCAAAATAAACAGGTAAAGAAAGAAAAAAGTCAATGCTTTAGCGATGAGATGTCAAGACACAGGAGAGTGGGTAGGGAATCGCTATGTATTGGTAATCATTACTTCACTTCAAAACTTGAGCACATTTACTGTTTTGATTAGAAGAGAAATTTTTAAAAAGAAGAAATTTTTGAGACTATACCTTTATGGCACTATACTTTGGCTTTGCCGTCTATGGGTTGAATAACCCCAGTTCTAAAGTCATTTCTTTTAAATAGGCCACGGTCCAATTTTATTCTTTAAGGTAATTCTCCCTGTTTATTCCTCTAAGAAAATCTCAGTCCAAATAAAACGATTCCTAACAGGACCCTTAAATGTATGTGATGTGGCATATACATCTGTTTTCTTAACTTTTATCTTTATCACACCTTTCCTGATGTTGACCACTCATGTCCTGTTAAGATCCATGAAGTCAGGGACCATACACAGCACACAACAGGCACTTGAAAAGTATATGCTAAGTGAGTAGGTAAATATGTAACTAAGCTGACAACAATCCAAGGCAGTAAGGAGGTATTTCAGTAAATAATGAAGAAAATTAATAAAGCCCATAAAAATAGGAGCACAAGATAATGGAGCTAGATAGAATTATATATTCTTGTAAAAGTTGGGGAACAGAATGGAGACTCAGAAGATCTACAGCACATTGTTTCTGTGCTCCATCATCCCCCATACCTGTCCACACAGCCTTAGAGAATATATATGAAGTAGATAGAATATACATGAAGTAGAGAGAATGCCAAAGCTAGCACTATTGGTATTATTGGCCAAATATTTCTTCATTGGTGGGAGGCTATCCTGTGCATTGTAGGATGTTTAGCAGAATCCTTAGCCTCTGCTGACGAGATGCCAGGAACTTCCTTCCTTCAGTTGCAACAACCAAAACGTATCCAGATGTTGCCAAATGTCCTCTGGGGATCAAAACCACAGACCCAGAGTGAAATAAATGTGCTACATTTACTCCACTGGCTTAAATGTAATAATGTGGAAAATACTCACAGTCAGTATATCACTATATCTATAGTATCTATCATGGTACCTATTATAGATATCATAGCAATTTGCAAATTACTTATTTATTTTAAAATTGTTCAACACAACGAAAAATTATCTTGTATATAAACTATCTAATCTACCTAAATTAAAAAAAAAAAACCCTATTAACTCACCACCCCATCCATTTTATTGAAGTAGGGGTAGAAGTTACTTTAGCAGCTAGAAGGGTGTCTGTGTTAGTCCATGAAATATGCATTCTCTCTCTCCCTCT
Source organism: Camelus ferus (assembly GCF_009834535.1). Taxonomy (NCBI): domain Eukaryota; kingdom Metazoa; phylum Chordata; class Mammalia; order Artiodactyla; family Camelidae; genus Camelus; species Camelus ferus. Next base: position 32,188,071 of record NC_045699.1, read on the forward strand.
CAGCTGCCTAGGTGGTCACTGTGGATTAGATGCAGTGTAAGTGGTATTGTCAGAGTCAAGTCCAGTGTCTATAGCCATAGACTTTCTACTGTAGTATTAGAATAGCAGTAGGACAGCTGGTACCCCTGGAGCAAGAGCATCTGTGTGCTCAGGGCTTTCAAAGTTAGTAAAGCCATACATGTTGCTCCTGTGTGTCATGAACACACATACTGGCTCCCTGACCTCTACCCATTTGGTTGTAGGTTTCCTGCATACACAAATCAGGCAATACTACTTTGCTGATATTAATAAGATATGATATCCTTCACTGTCAAAGTCGGGTCTTATGATAAGATGCTATAGCCAGAATGTAGGTTTGTGTCATCATTAATCAAAACAAACATCCTACATAAAGAAATGGAATAAACTATGAAGAATTTCTAATCCTCTAAAGTGTTAATTCCTTTACTTTTGCTTGTTGGGGCAAAGTTGTGAAAGACAAGTTGATAACTTAAAATTTTTAAAATTTATTGTGATCTCTGTGCTGCTGAGAAATGCATAATTTGGGGATTTAACACCTGATTAGCTATTAAATGGCTGTCAGGAGAAAATTTTGCAGTAATCGGTTTAGCTTTTAGCCCCTAATTATCACTTCACAGTGGATTTGGGGTGAGATAATTGAGAACTGCAACACTTACAGGATTCCAGTTGGGCACTTTTTTTAATACAATGAAGTGAATTATTTCTCTATGAGGATTGCATTTAACAGGTATTGGTAACAAGGAAGGAAATGCTATAGTGTATGGGATTTTGTAAAGTGATTTAAAGTAGTTGATTCATTCATTATGCAATTAAGTAGAGCTCAGTTGTGTATAACTTAGTTGGTGTCTAGGTCAAAGAATGCCTTTCAAAACTCCCTAAAATTAATTGGCAGGATTTCACTTTAATGGAGGGTTGGAGAGTTGGGGCTGCTGTCTGAACTATTTAATAGACTCTATCTTAGATATTGTGACCTTGGGATGGTTCCTTTCTTATTTCTTTGGTTTCATTTTCTGCCAAGTAAAATACCTATCATTCCATAACCCATGTGTATAAAAACTCTTAAACACTTAGCCCTGGCAGGTAACTCCTCACTTACTTCTAACATGGACTTTCCATCACAGTGAGGTTGTTGCGTATGTCCAGCCCTCAAACACCCTATACTCACAACTGTTCACTCGTAGCACAAATACTCACATACACAAACACCCACAATCCCTCATGATATTAACAGTTGCATTCTTCTCTAGAATTATCCAAATCCTCTTTAATCTTTAACGTTCTCTTCAAACCAACCAATGGCACCTGAAAGCCTTCTATATGACAACACATTAACTACAAAGATGAAGGGACACAATCTACCCTTATTGAAGCTTGTAGGGCACACAGGTAGTTATGTTACTCAGTAAGGGAAATGGAAGGACCAACTTCATATGCTTGCTTTTTTCCACTCCAACCAACTGTTTTGTCATTAATTCATTACTGATTCATTCAAGGACTGACTACCTGTTCAAGGAATGAGCTGGCTTCCCTCAGTCCCATTCCTTTTTTCTGCATTCCCATCTTTTTGCACCACAATGATATGACTTTTCATCCAAAGGCCATATTATTACACCTCGATCATAGAACACTGATTTGGAATAGGGTGGCAAATTGCCCAGTTACAGAAAATAAACCATAATGGGTGTAAATCAATAATCTAAGTTTCATTTCCCTCTGCAAGATATTTTTCTACCCTCACCCATAACCAAAAGTGAACAAGTGACCTAGTCTTTGTATTTGATGTATACAAAAAGCAAGCTTGGAGGCTTCAGAGTATGATTTTTCTTAAAGTAGAAGGAGAATTCTTTCTTATCCATCTCATCTTTGAGCGCTCCAAAGTAAGTAGTATCTCAGGTTGCAACCAGGAGACAAAAAGCCCCTGGGTGAAAAGTCCTCACCTTGAGGCTGACAGAGGAGAAGCATGTAAAAGGTCTGGAAGAAGTTCCACTTTTGAATGGTTGGGATAGCTTGTATCAGACCAATATTTCTACTGATAAAGCTAAATATGCCAGAGAAAATGCAGCAATCATCTGGCTAAAAGCACTGGATAGCTGCTGAGGCTTTAAGAACTGTATAGGCTGAAACTCTGGGGAGACAAAGACCTCGAGGAGGTAAGGTGAATTCTACAGCCATCTTTACTCTGGAAGCATTTAGTGATAGTGGGCTTGGCCAAGAGGTTTACCTTCTGGGGTCTGTACCAACTGCTGCTAAGGAATAGAGAAACTGGCTGAGGTTTTGGCTAAGACTTGGAAAGGATTAGCAAGTAGCTAGCTTCCCCTTAAGGACATTGGCTGAATTCTAGGGCTGAGCCGGAGGGAAGGCTGGAAACCTAAGCAGAAGCCCTTTGGGAAGTAGAGCAGAGCATTCAAGAGTTTCATGACACAAATACTGCAATTCAGTGCCCACCAAAAGGAAGGATCTTGAAGAATACACTGGGCTCTTAGCTGAAAATCTGGGAGAGCCAGTGTGAGCTAGAGATAGACTGGGCCTTACTATGGATACCAACCTTGATTGGGTCCTGTTCCTGAAAAGACCGAGGCAGGGGATCAGTTACTGCCCTTTGTGCCTGGCAGTGGGAAGAGTAAATCCTTTCAAGAGGAAGGTATACCATCTGGGACTTAAAAAAATACATATATACGTATATGTATATATTTTAATACACAATGCTGCTTGGCATTCAATCTGTGATTACCTCGCCTGATAAAAGATAGAACCACATGACGGAAACCAGGAGGAAAACACACATGTGTGCGTGCATGAACACACTTACAACCATACATAATTTAGGCATTACCGTTAGCTGAAAAGAACCTCACTATAATTATGGTTAATATATTCAATATACAACATGAAAAGATGCAAAAGGTAGATAAGAGGCTCGCAACATCACCATATAACAGAGTCTAAAAAAAGAAACAAATGGCAATTTGTGAACTAAATATACTAAGTCTGAAATTAAGAATTCATTGTATAGGTTAGAGGAGACATAGCAAAGCATAAAAGAAGACAGAATTAGTGACCCAAAAGACAGGTCAACAGAAGTATAAACCTGAACCACACATAGGTATATAATAGAAAGAAAGAAAGAGAAATACCATAAAAGCAGTCAGGAAACAAGATACATTACCTTCAATAAAGCAACAAAAGTTAAAGATGACATCGCAACTGAAACAACGAAAGCCAGGAAACAGGGCAATGACTTCTCTAAAATGCTGAATGAAAGTACAGACAATCTAGAATTCTAGGCTTCAAAACTCAAAGTGAAACAAGGACACTTTAAGACAAACATAAACTAAGATAATTCATCACCGGCAAATCTGCTCTAAAAAGAAATAGTAAAATGAATTTTGTAGGGAGAAGGAAAATGATCCCAGAAAGAAATGGGAATGGTAGGAAGGAATGAAGAACAGAAAAGATACAATGCAGGTAAATATAAATAAATACTAAAACCCTTAATAGTTCATGGGGTTTAAAATATATGTAGAATTAAAATATATGAAAATAGTAACACAAAAGGCAGAGGGGCCAATCATAAAGTTAAATAACAAAAGGCAGAAGAGGTAATAATTTGTTTTGGATTATGACTGGTTGATAATAAATATTATAACCTCTAATGTAACCACTAAAACAACTGTAAAGAATGTACAACCCATTAGATACGGGCAATTTGAATATAATATTTGATTATTGTTAAAGAATCCAGGAAAGAGGAACAGGAACATAAAACAGACAGATCAAAGAGAAAAAATTATAGTAAAATGGAAAATAAATTTTAAATATATCAGTAATTACATCACATTTAAATTCACTAAATACTCCAAGTAAAAGATTAATATGCCAGCTGGATGTAATACCAAAACCCAGTTCTGTGCTGCAAAAAAACAGTTACCATGCCTTAAATATAAACACACAGGAAGATTTAAAATAAAAAAATATACAACGTAAACTCAAGTTAAAAAAAATTTAAAAAGGCCAGTGTAACTACTAAAATCAGAGCAGTTATTCTCTAAGGCAAGGGTATATAACTAGATATACATCAATGACAAAAACAAGAGAGGAATTTCATAATAATACAGAAGTCAATGCACCAGGTAGACAGGCCCCTAAACATAGCTTCAAACATAAAGTGCTTTGGAATATGACAGTAACATTAATTCAAAATAAAAAAACAAAACAAAAAACAAAACACACCTTACCTTCCAAAACCAGCTCACACCAGGTTTCATCAGGGCTGAAATTTCAAGGCTTAAATCACTGTTAGGCTGATGTCTGTCAGCTGCAGCTGAAAGCATTTCTACCATTTGCCTGGTCTCCAGGCTAGAAATCAGGAATCATCATTATTGAGGCAAATGTTCGCAGGTGAATCAAAGATGTCTGTAAAATGATGCTGATCAGAATCTGCTGAAGTGGAAAGCGATCTTGCAGACCACGTGCAATCTGTTCATCTTGCCAAGGAAGAAACAGATACCCATGAGGGGCGAATGACTCGGCTAATGTCGCAACCTGGGGTGGTAGCAGAATGAGGAGTCGTCCTTGGGTCCTGAGTTCCAGTCCACGCTGCCAACTACCATTTCAGTTGCTGGGAAGCCTCTCCAATCTGTTTTTTGTTTTTTTGTTTTTTGAATTCTCTCTCTTTCCTTTAATTGAAGTATAGTTGATTTACAATGTATTATCCGGTCTGTTTTAATTCTGTTACTACAGTGTAACTTAGCTTTATCTTCCACGTGGCATTCATCCCCGCATCAAGCCAAAATGCTTTACAGGGTAAGAGTGCACTTTCACAGTTAAGTAGCAGAAGAGAGAAGTTAAATACTGTAGATGTGAACGGAAAAACATTACACCAAACTCCGTCTGGAAGGACGGTTTGAGACTCGTTACCCACAGACACACACGTACCCCAAAGCTCTGCGCACCACACCACTTGCATTGCTTTCAGGCAGGATCACTTTGTCTCTGCTAACAGAGCCAGAACCGGGAACAGTGCGGTAGCGTGCCCTGTCTAGGGCAAAAACCCCTCCTTTACCACGCACCGAGGGATGCGGCTGACTGAAATCACGCGGGCAACACCTCACGGCCGCGCGGCTCCTTCGTCACAGCTGATACAGCCTGTATCGAAATTGCGTTTCTTGTTCTGCTGTTTCCCATACAAATGTGGGCAAGAGGAAATCAGGCCACCGCACCCCCAGCGCCCCCCGCTGCGGGCATATGAGTCTCCAGACACGCTCCGTTTGTCTGCGCGGCTGCTGCTGCCAAATCCCCAGATGAGGGATTGTTTAAACAACTTGGTGACTTTCAGATGAAGGATACCAGCCACATAAGTTTCAAGTGCTTCTCTGCAGCTCGGGGTGCCGGTGAAATACCAATTTCTGCTTTTTCTGAGAACAATTACTTGTGTTATTTCCCCCCAGACGGACCTTCAGGCGCGCCGCTCCTCCCGGCGAGGCTTCCCGCGCAGCGCCCGCGCCGTCGATCGCGCCCGCGCCGTCGATCACGCGCGCTGCCCCCGCGCAGGCGCCGCCGCGCCCAGGTGCATGCTGGGGCGTCCGCGCCGCCGGCGTCGCTGATTTGTGGCAGGAAACGCGCTTCCCAGTTCCCAAAGGCGGACACCCTGAAGATGGATACGATGTATTAATTCTGTGTTTTTACAGATTTATGCTCTGCAGACGCAACTACATTTTTCCAAGAGAAGAAAGCAAGGACTGACTTCAGCTTTGGTACCTCAGGAAGGGCACGACGGGACTAGTGGGTCTTCCTGTCTCTTAAAGGAGGCAGCACGGATTCCTGAAATGAAAATGAAGAGCCTGCTGTTTGACCTGGAGTTTGTAAGACCCCACTTTTAAAACTTCACGTGGCTGATGTGGAAAAGCAACATCGAAAGCGCCTATGGTAGTGTTCGGCGAATAAAAATAACTCAGTAAAAAATAGTCCCTTCCTTCTCTCTACATTTGCCCTTTCACCTCCGTCACCAAATATCAGATTTTTGTTACTGACGGTTTGGTAATAATGGTGAAATATAAAGATGGGTTTCCAATATTCAAAATAGCTTTTAAAAAATCTTGTATCTCTTTTCTTCTATATTTATTTATTTTTTTTTAAAGTGACCATTTTCTTTTTATTTATTCATTTATATTTGGAAGGGTAATTAGGCTTATTTATTTGTTTTTAATGGAGGTGCTGGGGATTGAACCCAAGACCTTGTGGATGCTAAGCAGGCACTTTATCACTGAACTGTACCCCTACCTCCCCCCCCCCCAATCTGGTATCTTTGAGCAGCTTATTATGAAAAGCCTAATCCCCATGAGTCAATCTAAGAAACTAGGCAGTTTTGTAGCAGAAACTTATCAGGAGAAATTTCTTTGTTTTTACCAAATATTTCCTGACGTTTAATAATTTTGAAAGTGAGCAATGATAATACTTCCTAGTGTATGTAAACCGGTTTACAAAGCCTTTTCTTATCCATTATCCCTTTTGATCCCTTTAACAATCATGGGAAAGAGTCAGTGGAGGGACTGTCACTCCCATTTAATATATGAGAAACCTAAATGGCAAAGACAATGTGGCAAGGGGGAATAAGTTAGCAATAAATCTGGGAGGTGAGATGAGGGATAGTGGGGAAAGTAAGGGCAATAATACTTTCCCTGGTGAATGCTGGGTGTGCTTCCCAGACCCCACCCTTCACTCAAAGATTAGTCGCCCTGCCTGTGAAAAGTGGTGTCAGCAGAAAGCCTCTGGCCATCAGCCCTTCAAGGTTTGCTTCAGCTACAAAGCCTCCTCACTCCAAATCGTGCCCCTTGCTGGGGCAGCAACCCACTTTCAATAACTGATGATATGGTTGTAAGAGCCTAGCCCTTCAGTCAAATTTGATGTAGCTCTAGTGAGTCATTTTAACTCCAGAGTGTCATAGCTTTGGTGACTTTGCAGCTTGACTCATCTCTCTACCTAATCATGTTCCCTCTCCTCTTCCACAGGTATGAGCCAAGGGCACACCTGATAAATGCCTTGTATGTTTAAGTTTGTCTCAGAGCTTCTTCTTAGAGAACCCAATGTGGGTCCACTGGTACCAGAACTGACTGGAGAAAAAAGGTGGCAAGATGGGGTTTTGGAGATTGATTACACACTCACTGCCTGGCTGTCAGTGAAGCCCCAATCACTATTAGTGAAATATTGAGTCTTTGGCACAAGGCAACTGTCCATTGTTAAATGGACACTTGGAGGTGAGCTGGGATGGTACATAGGTATACAGGTAGAAAGGAGTGTGTTAATTGGTACTCTATTTCAAGCTCTTGAAAACCATGTGGGAAAAGAAACTATAAGTACAATAGATTCCAATGGTTAATGCTAAGCTTGAATGACAGTCTAGAAAAAGATAATGAAAGTCTGAGAGCAATTAACAGGCAACTGAAAGTCAAACATGAAAATGAGAGGGCTCCTTGGTGGCATACGAAGACAATTTATCTCCTGCAGTGAAAGGGCAGAGGAAGCTTAGGATGAGGATCAGAACTTCATCATAAGAGTAGTCAACTGTCACAGTCTGTTTGGGCTGCTTTAACAAACATGCCATAGACTGGGTGGCTTATCAACAACAAACATTTATTTCTCGTGTTCTGGAATCAGAGAAGTCCAAGATCCAGGCACAAGCATACATTGTGTCTGGTGAGGCCCACTCCCTGGTTTACAGACAGCCGTCTTTCTCCTGTGTCCTTACATGGTGGAAGGAGTATGGGAGCTCCTTGGAGCCCGTTTTACAAGGGCACTAATCCCATTCATGAGGGCTACATCCTCATAACCTAATCACTTCTGAAAGACTTCACCTCCAAATACCGTCCCACTGGAGATTGGGTTTCAAAATATGAATTTTGAGGACGACATAAACAGTCTATCTATACTACCCAGCACCAAAGGAGGTTAAATTCAGAGCCAAGGCAGTTCTGCTATTTCAAGTTCAGGGCCCTGGGTAAATCTGGGACCCTGACAAATAAGATGGAAACATCTGGGTTGGTATCCTGAAAATCTTGACTCCTTAGGCTTCCCTGAACTTCCTGAGTCTGAATAAGGAGACTACTACTCCCTAGTGACAGCTAGCACTGCGTCTGTGCCTGAAGGCCACGGAGAGGCCTCTCTCCCGCAAGGTGGCGTGATTTCAGCTACATAATACAGGTTTTTGGAAGTATAATCACCTTGTTATTCATTAGATTCTCAGAGCTTATTCATCTCAGAACTGAAAGTTTCTGTCTCCAGCCTCTTCCTACTATTTCCCCCACCCCCCAGTCCCAGGCAACCACCACCCTACTCTCTATGAATTCAACTTTGTTTTATTTTAGATTCTACATATAAGTGATACCATACAGTATTTGGCTTTCTATGTCTGACTTATTTCACTTTGCCTGATGCTCTCCGGCTTCATCCGTGTTGTTGCAAATGACATGATTTCCTTATTTTTTAGGCTGAATAAATAAATACATATATATATATACACACACACACACACATAATAAGTAATACATATATTATTATGTGGAATAAACACACATATATATGCATATATATATATACACACACACATACATATACATATACTCATTTTCTTTATCCATTCATCTATCAGTGGACAGAGTTTGTTTCCACACCTTGGCTATTGTGAATATTGCTGCAATGAACATAAGAGTACAGGTATCTCTTAAAGATGATGATTTCACTTCCTTTGTATATATATCCAAGTGGATATATAGCCATAGTAAGATTACTGGATCATATGGTAGTTCTCTTAAAATTTCATAAGGAATCTCCATACTGTTTTCCATAATGACTGTACCATTTTACATGCCCTCTGACAGGGTACAACATTTATCTTTTCTCCAAATCCTCATCAGTTTTTGTTACCTTTTGTCTTCTTGGTAACAGACTTCCCATCAGGTGTAGCATCTCACTGTGGTTTTGATTTGCATTCCCCTGACAGTTAATGAGGTTGACCACCATTTCATGTACCTTTGGGCCATCTGTATCTCCTTGGAAAATGTCTATTCAGGTTCCTTGCCCTTTTTAAATTGTTTTGTGTGTGTGTGTGTGTTTTGTTTTTAGTTTGAGTTCCTTATGGAAAAGTCATAATAAACTTTAAAGACTGCATACTCAGGGGATGCTGGAAATTAGCACCATCCACAAGATCTAAAGGGTGTAGGAATGTTGGTACCTGTTATATACTCTTAATTTACCAGTCTGGTCTCTGAAAAAAATAAGTGCATTCTAAAGGATGGCAAGAGATTTCTGTAAATGCAACTAAATAGATCTTCATTTGCAGGTGCTAAACCAGACGTGATATTTTTGCTAGGGGCAGATTAATACGGCCCTAGGTACATGGTATACAGCCACTGATTTCACAAGTGCATTCTTTTCTTCCTTCATTAAATAAGGAACCAGTAACCATTTGAATTCCTATGGAATGAACATCAATATACATTTATAGTTTTGCCTCAGGGCTATGTTAACTTTTCCTGTCCTCTGTCATAATATAGTTTGAAAAGATCTTAACCATTTGGATATGCCACAGAATATTACATTAATCCATACTTTGATAACATCATGTTATTGGTCTAGGTGAACAAGAAGCAGCTAGCACAGTGGAGGCCTTGGTAAGACACACGTACTTTGGCATTTAGTTACATCTTACAAAGATCAAGAGGCCTGCCATATTAGTAAAATTTTGAGAGGTCCAGAGCTTAGGGGCATGCTGGGACATCCCATCTAAAGTAAAAGTCAAATTATTGCATCATTTTTCTCCTACTACAAAGAATGAAGCACAGTGCTGGTTAGATCTCTTCATGTTTTGAAGGCAGCAGATTCTATACCTGGGGATGTTGCTTCAGCCCATATAAAGAAGGCTGATAGTTTTTAGAGAGCCCAAAGTAGGAAAGGGCCATGCACAGCAGGTTCAGGATGCAGTGCAAATATCCTGAAAATGTTAAGGTACTAGAGAAACCACTTCTAGGAGAAGATAGCTTATAGAGTTTATGGCAAAGTCCCAATGGGAGATTAACAATATAGATGCCTGAGATTCTGGAGCAAGGCCATTTGCATTGGAGGATCATATGTTTTTTGAAAAGCAACATTTGACATGCAATTGATTTCTGATAGATACAGAGCATTTGACCATGGGATATCAAGTGACCACACATCTGGAATAACCTATCACGAACTGAGTTTTGTCTAATTCACCAACTCATAAAATCAAGCAGGCCCAGTAGCATATATGTTGTAAGACTGATGTGGTACATCTAGAATAAATCACAAGCAGAGCCAAAGGGGAAAAGCAAGCCAGCTGGATGGATCCCAGTCTCCAATATCATTGACTACTGTTGCACCAGCACTCCTCTATCAGATCACACCCAGAGTTGCATGAGGTAGTTAGGATAGGTTTCTTATGACCAACTGAGGAGAATAGGTTTCTTATGACTGAGGAGAAAAGAACCTATATAATACAGATGAATGGGCTGGATCATTCTCTATGTCAAAGCTGAAAATGTATGGATATACAGCATCCTCACTCAGGGGTGGCCTTGAAAAAGAATTATAAGAGAAAATATTCCTAATGGGCAGAGGTTTCTGGAAATGCACTTGATCATCTACTCTTCTCTGGCCTGAGAAGAGCCCCAGGACCAGGTGTTTAGACCCTTTGTACTTAAGTGTCTGGGACACCATATCAAGTAAGCAACAAAAATCAGCTGAGAAGCTGGCTGAGTTGAGAGAAATATGAAATAGTGAAGGAAGGAGAGGAAGAATGTGGGAAAGATAAATGGCCTGAGATCTGAACATACACAGACTCACAGAGAGTGGTGAATGACTTGGGTGGCTGATCATGGACTTGGAAGGAGAAAGATTGGAAGACCACCACCAAGGTATCTGGGGGGCAGGGAGTGGTGGCGGCAGAAAGCACATGTGCATGGGAGGGGATTCGGTGTGTGAAAATCTTTGTATTGCATGTTAATGCCCACCAAAGAGTCTCCATAGCAGTAGAGCGAGCAGACACCAATTAGACAAAATGACTTGGTCAGCTGATGTCAGCCAGCCTCTGTTTTTGGCCACCCTAGTTTTAGCCTGATGGACGGTTGAGCAAAGTGGCACCGTCACAGGGATGGAGATGGCTCATGTTCCAAAAGCACAGACTCCCACTTACAAAAGGTGACCTAGAAACAGTTGCCTCTGAATGTCCAATCTATCAGCAACAGAGACCAATGCTGAGTTCCCTATATGGTATTACTCCCTCAGGAAACCACTTGGCCACTTGGTGGCAAGTTGACTGCACTAAACCTTTTCAGAAAATGGCACATATTCATTTTGAGAAAAACAGACAGATTTTTCAGGTATGAGTTTGCCTTTCTTGCTCATGGGAACTCAGCAAAAGCACTATCCAAAGCCTTATAGATTGTTTGATTCACCACCATAGAGTTTTACATATCTTAGAATTAGACTATGGGACCCTATAAAGCAGAGGCAGTGAGAAAGTATAGACCTTGAAATCCACTGGTCATACAATGTATCTCACCATCCGGACACTGCTGGCATGATAGTGTGTTGGAACGTCTTGCAGAAGGCATGGCTGAACTACCAATTCAGAAACAATACTTTATTATAAGGATGGTGGGCCAACCTCTAAGACACAGTATCAACCTTGAACCAATGATCTGTGTAAGGGGCTCTGTCTCCAACAGTCAGAACACATGAGCCTGTGAATCAACGTGTAGAAGTAGATGTGGTCCAACTTTCACTCTCAATGGCCTAATTCGGAAATTTATGCTTTCCATCCTCACAGCTTTGACATCTGAGGGTTTAGTGGTCCTGGACACCCGAGGAGGAGCATTTCAGCCAAGGAACACAGAGTAATTGAATTGTAAGTTAAGATTGTTATCTACTAATGTCTTGGATTCTTGTGTTTTAAGGACCAGCAGGTAAGAAGAGGAGATGCCACCTTTGTGTTTGACACTCAGGAGACCAATTTGGATGTTTCTTGGTATTCCATTACCTGATGATGAATGTTAAAAGACAAATAAAGTAAGTCTGACCTGAGAAAGGCACCAGAATAAGGTGTTTAAATCCATCAGGCTTAAGGATCTGGGTCACTATACCAGGTCAGCAACCAAGACAAGCAGAAATACTAGCAGAGGTGAGGGGAATCTGAAATGAATAATCGAAGAGGGTGCAGAAGAGTATCTGTTATGGCCCTGAGACCAGCTGCAGCAGCCGGGACTATATTTTGTCCCTCTTTCACCACCCCCACCCCCACCCCAGCAAGGAAAAAATGCTCACTGGAATCTCGGAAGTGCTAATTCCAGAATGTATATGAAGAAGTGGATCCAAACAAGGCGGACTGAGGTGGACAGTGTGTTGTGCCACAAAGATTCCCTCTTTAAGGAAAGAATTTTCACCTTAGCTACTAGGGATTCTATCAGCAGACAGCCTTCACCTGTCACACATCAGCTGCAGAGCGCCACCAAGCCTAGGCTCATGTTGCTTCCTGAGGCAACTGCCATTTAATGACTAATTGATATTAAGCTATAAAGGCCAGGCCATTTCAGACAAGATGAGATCCTGCTGACAGGCCACATTAGCTCTAGGTCTTCTCATGGGTGTGGTTGAGGCTATTACTGGGCCTGAAAAGCAAAAAACCACTTGTCCAATATTGTTCCCTTCTCCCCTGTTCCAAAGGTATCATCCCAAGGGTACTCTCCCATAAACATCCTGCATGTTAAAGTCTGTCTTAGAGTCTGCTTTTTGGAGAACCCAACTGGTTCTTCAGAACGCTTTCATCTACATTATCTTCTCTGCTCTTCGCAGTAGCCCTGTGAGATAGACAAGGAAGGTGTTATTTTATAGGTAGAGAAGAGGCCCAGAGAGGTTAAGTGGATTTTCCAAAGTCTAACAGTTAGCTTATCAGTGAAAGATCCATCAGTGGCACCCTGGACAGTTGCCTGTCTCCTTTTCTTATACCACCATATGCCTTTTCCATGAGGAGGGGAGCCAGGCTGAGTTGCAATGTCATCCTGCTGTGACAATGACATGCCTCCATCTTAAGACTCATTCTGTCAAAGGTGCTCCAGGAGATGTCATCACAGCCCCGTCAAGGCAGTTTATAACCAGCAGAGAGGAATGTTTTAATGATGTTGTTATGATATATTGTCACTGTAAAGGCTTATTAAAAAGTAGACCATGCTAATAAAATGCAAAGGTTGTCACTTACAATGAAAGGCCTGGTGATTTAGAAGTAGTGCCCAACTTCTGGATCATCTTTTAGACAATGGGATAAATCAAAACAAGCAAGGTGTCGTGTGTTAGGAATTGCATTGCTAACTCTGATCTCAGCACTGGATGTATCCTGTCATTGGGGTTAATTGGTCTGTGACTATCTAGGGTCTTTATCTAAATGACTTGATATCTTGAAACAGTGCTGTGTGTGGAATTGTTTTTTCTCAGCATACCCCTAGAGGCAACATTCAGACCTCACCGTAAGACTCAGAGGTGGAAGACTGTGGAGTGATGTGGGTGAAGAAACACTGTGCTTTGAAGCGTGGGAGGTCTGAATTCTAAGCTGAGCTTAATTCCTTGTATGCCCCTGTACTCATCAAAGTCTCTTTCTGGGCCTCAGGGCTCCTTATCCCAAGATGATCATCAAGTTCCTCCCAGGGCTGTGACTTTGAGCTGCTGATACACATCTTCTCCAGTGTTTCCCTTTGGCCTCAGGTGCACTGTAGCTTGGGGATGGAATCAACAATGATTTCCAGAGTTAGAAGCAATAAATCTGCTACCCAAGGTGACTGTGGTAGAACTTAAGAACCGTCCAGTTTCTTCATGTCATGTAGGTAAGAAAGAGAGTCTAGGACTGGGACTGTGATTGTCAGTGGCAATGGTACAGGGAGGTGGTATGGTAGAGTGGCTCATGTCACTGGGCCTGCATGACTATGGGACCTTGGGCAAGTTCAGTACAATGTATGGGACTTAGTATACCCAACTGTATAATGGTAAAGATCTACATCAGTATTTTTATGAGAGATTTAATAAAGTCATATATGCAAAGGGCCAAGTATATAATAAGTGCTCAGTGGATATTGCTTCTGTCCCCCTCTTTTCCACCTCTTTCAAAATTTTCGAGAAAGTGGTCTGAAACAAAATGAAAACCTCTATTTCCAAGCCCCTGAAGAAGAATATAGCAAATAGGAATCTGAGGGCAGGCATGGATCATCCATATAAGGATAACTTAAGTAAGTGGCAATGGTACCCCCTGGTTAAGGGAGAAATTATTATTGAAAATCTAAGCAAAAATAGCCTCCAGGTTAAGGGAGTAGTTGACTGTTGCTAGTGTGATTTTAGGGCATGAGGCAATACCACGAGCTACCAACTCTCTTACCCTCTTTAATAATTTCCTGAAGCCTATATTTTTCTTGTTTTTACTAAAAGCGGAGATGTTCACCATTCTTGTAAGAGGCAATGATTTCATTTATTTATTTTTATTACTGCAATTGTAAGATCAGTCAGCAGTGGGTCATGAATAAAAAGAAAGAACCAAGTGTCAGTTGATAAGGAAAGGGTAACCAGCCTCACACTGGTTTCTCTTCTTCCTGCTGGGAATCTCAACAAACCCATAGGCACCTGCTTTCCTCTTTTCATCTATTTTCCATCCTGAGTAGTTCTTTTAACCTTATGTTGAGGCCCAAAGAGAGCATCAAACTGTAAAGGTTCAGAAGAGGAAAATCTGCTGACAGATGCAGAAACCTGCCTGTGGTGGCAACAAACTACAGCATCCTTCCCTGGAGATGGTATGAATCTATGAGTCTGTAATCCAGCAGTAGCCACAAATGGAGACACCATGCCAATTGCCTGCTCTTAAAGAAGCCTGGCAGGAGAACTCACCCAGGTACGATTCTAAGGTTTCCAGACAGGTGCCAATGGCTGCTCAGGGATCTTAGATCAATGTTTAGTTCCCTGTTAAAATACAGACATTCTTGAAAGAGTTGACATCAAAAGACATTCTTGGGAATTTTATCCCGATGTGAAGGCAGGACTTGAGAGCAGATTTTTGAAAGGAAGGAGAAGAGAAGAGAAGAGAATTTGAAAAGTCTCATGGCTTGAGGACTACACCTTTTAAGAGGGAAAAAGGAAAGTTGATGCCAACCGTGCCCCTGTCAGCATTTTGTTTAGGCCAGCAAGGCAGGTGGACTCTTTCCTTAGTTATTCCATGGAAGCCGTTCATACTGCAATGGCTGCTATCTGGCATCCAAGTGAGAAGAGTGGGGACTTCCAGGTCCAGTGAAGCCAATAACTCTCAGAAGTAACACAGCTAATACACTGCAAAATCAGAGTTAAGGCCCATGTCTGTTACCTGCTTCTTCATCTGTGAAAATTACATCTCCTTCGAAGAGCTTTCACAAGAATTATATGAGGTAACATACACAAAATGGCGCCTGAGCTGAAACACTACAAAACTCTACATAGAATGTTAACTTACTTGCCCAGAAGGCTTCACTCAGTATTTGGCACATAGTAGATACTCAATAAATATTAATTTTTAGTGTTTTTTTTTAAGGAAGGCTTTGGTTCCTCTATTTTGATCAGAATTTTTCCAGCCAAGATAGAATCAAAATGTGTTAGAATTTTTTTTTTTCCTGGAGAAATTTTTCATGAGTTCAATATGATCTTACTCTTCCCCTACTGGCTAAACCATTTGAAGTCCATTTTATTTTCTACTGTCTGCACTCTGACACATGTTTGACACTCTTTAATTAATTAGTTCCCTTCCAGCCCTTGCCTGCTGGGACCTGCTGGCCAACTTTGGCACATACTTCCAAGTTGGTGACCCTTGGGTGCTGCATGTCTGTTTTGTGACTGGTGTAACCTGTCAGCACTTCCCTTTTAGAAACTTTTTTTTTCACCTTTTGTGTCTGTTTTCTTCTTCCATGACAGGCTCTGGCAGAACCTCGTTCTTTTGCAGTGGGATTCCAAAGAGCAAACTAACTATCCAATTGCTTTTCTGATTACTGCAAGAATAAAAGAGGTTTAATCCCACATTGAAAGCAAAGCTATATAATGACTGTTGACATTGGAACAGCAAACATTGGCAAAACTATTAAGAGAATAGCAAATTGTGGGTAATATTTTACCTTTGCCTAAGGGAGTCTTTAAAGGATATTAAGAGAGGGTGTATCTATGAGAATGTATCAGAAGATATCAAGTTTAAGAAAAGATTCTATTTATAGAAGCCATCCTGCCATGGACATGGCCACCTTTCCCGAATTCTCACACCCCAGCTGCCATGTTGGGGCAATGTGAACACAGGAGGTAGATGAAGAAAGAGGAAAATCAGGAATCCTCTCATTCAAATCCTGCATCATGAACTTCTCATTGAAGACTAGTTCAGAATTAACCTTCTCTGTGATGTTTTTACTTCTCACAGACAATAAGTGACTCTTTACAAATCCCATAGTTCTTTGTAAATATCTCTGTTCTGGTGTTTCAAATGCAAAATCCTTTAATTTTCATTATTTGGTGTCTCCCAGGTACTGTGAATGCTCTGAACCACATGTGCCTTACTGATATCTATATCCCTCACACAGTAGTGTCTCTGACATATGGCTAATACTTAATAAATGCTGAATGAATTCATGGTTAATTGAACCTTGAATAGACGTTCTGTTCCATCTGTGATATATTATGGACACAAAATAAGTATCACTTTCCAGTCAATCATCACTAGGAGTATTTTGCTGAAGCCTAGCTGCCCTCCAAGAGCCTGCAGGAGCAAAGCTGTGAAGGTTCTCTAGAGTTGGTCATTGACATGGACCCTTAACCAAATAGCGCTGGATCTTCTAGTAGGTAGCAAAATCATTTTATATCTAGAAGAGACTGTTAAATTCTTTCTTTAGATGTCTCATTATATGGATAAGGAAACTGAGTCCTAGGAAAGTAGTGTCAAGTTCAGTTTTACACTGCCGTGTGATGGAAGATCTGAGAATAGAACTCATGTACCCTGAAGGGAACAGTGCTTTCTTTTTTGATTGTGGTAAAAATACATAACACAAAATTTACCATTTTACTCACTTTAAGTGTTCAGTTCAGTAGCATCAAGTATAGTTACATTGCAGTGAAACCATCAGCACTCTTCATCTCCAGAGCATTTTTATCATCTCAAATTGGAATTCCACATCCATTAATAACTTCCCATTCCCCTATCCCCCCAAACCTTGATAACCACTCTTCTATTCTAATTTCTGTCTCAATGAATTTGACTACTCTACGTATCTTATGTGAATGGAGTCACATAATATTTGTCCTTTTGTGTCTGGCTTACTTCACTTAGCAAGCATATTCAAGGTTCATCCATGTTGTAGAATGTATCAGAATTTTCTTCCTTTTTAAGTCTGAATAATATTGCATTATGTGTAAATACTACATTTTTATTCATGCATTCATCCGCCAATGGATATGTGGGTTATTTATACCTTTTGGCTGTTGTGAATAGTACTATTATGAGCATTGGTTTAAAGTATCAGATTAAATACCTACTTTCAATATTTTGGATATACACCTACAAATGGAATTTCTGGAGAAGAGTGTGTTCTTGCTTATACCACGATGCCTCAAATCCTAGGCAGACTGGAGCCTATACTGATATCAATATTTGATTTAGCCATCTTTTCCCTAAATATTTAATGGAAAGATGATTGGATCTGGGAATGGGTTCCAGTTCAATCAAGTTCTTCAAGTATATTCCGAGTATCTGCTGTGTGTCAGGCTCTGTGCTAGGGGCTTAAGGTCCACAGGTAGTAAGACACAGTAACAGACTAGCAGGACAAGCACAACACATGAGATACAGGCAATAATAGAGAACACTGAGTGGAAGAGAGGAGGGAGTGATTGATTATAGTGAGTCGTGGTGGGGGCATTTTGGGAAATTGATCAGTAAAGCCTTCAGAGTCAAAGAGATGACACCTAAGTCAGGTTGAAGGATAAATAAGAATTCAATAGTAAAATTAAAGTTGAGAAGCTGCATATTCAAAAACAGGAATGTGAAAAGCCATTGTGTATAGTTTAATATGACTTAGGTATAAAATGTGAGTAAAGAAAAACAGCAGAAAATGAGTCGAAGAAGCCAGATAGAGACCAATCATGAGGGGCCCTGAACACTGTGGTGAGGAAATTAAATTTTACATTTTACTTTTTAGACCAAAGTTGCTGCTGAAGTATTCCAAAGAACATGACATGATGAGAATGGTGCTTTAGATAGATCACTCTGGTCTCCATGTAGGCTGATCTTAAAGTGTGAGGGGGGTCTAGTTATGAGTAAGCACTCTTACTCTTAGGTAACACTGCGAGTGACAGAGAAAGAAAGTCTAAGCCAAGATGATAAAGAACCTTGAGATCTAGGATTTGGTTACTGATTAACTGATTTTAGGGGAGGAGAGGGACGTTGGATGAAATGTAGCTAAGGATGACTCCAAGGTTATGGATCTGGTAACTGAGCTATTGAGTAGAGCCAATCACTGGAGTGAGAGACTCAGGATGATCAGAATCAGATGAGTAAGAACAACTAGTTCCCTCTCAAGGTAGAGAAGATAAGTAATAAATTGGAAGTCAAAGATAAAAATTTAGCTCCAATTAGTCAGTTTGTAAGAAATAAATTACTCTCACTACTTTTTCAGCAAGGACTTAATACATGGAATTAAGTGTTCATGAAATCATGGGAAAGGCTGGAGGAGAAGTCTCTAAATTGGATTTCCAGGAATAATGCCCAGAAAAATGGCTGCAGAAATAATGTGTTAGGAAAGCTATAATCATCATCATAATTAGGCTCACTCAAGTAATCAGGAAGCAACTACTGCCACTGCTGCAACTGCCTCTGGATATAGAGGAAGCCAGTGACTGGATATTACACAACTGCTGCAGAGAAGCCAAAGGCCTCCAAGATTGTGCTCGCCAGCAATAACAATCAAAATCAGCCAATAGATGGTTTTGACCTCACTTTTGCCTTTCAAAAAGTACATCTTTTCTTGATTATGTTGGTGGATGCACAATTCTGTGAATGTACTAAAAGCTATCAAATTATACACTTTAAACAGATGAATTGCATGGTATGTGAATCCTATCCTCACCAAAAATCTGATAGCTCACATAGTTTCTAATTTGCAGAACCTATTCTGTATCCTGAAACCTAGCTGCAAGGGAGGCTGGGTAATGTGATTTTTTTTTTTTTTTAAACTTTCCAGCTTTTACCATATGGGAAGATAAAATAGTAAGAGACTGAAGTGAGTGTTGAGAAAACCAATCTTTGCTTTCCTTCCAATGGGGATGGATGAGTTTTCCTAATGAGAGTTTATCAGAAAAGGGACAAAAGGGGAAGGGCAGATAAAGATCTGGAAATGTCAGTACTTCATTGAAGACAGAAAAAATATCCAAGAAATGAAACTGAAAAGGAATGATCAAGATGGTAAATGAAGAACCAGGGATACACTGTCCTAGAATTCAAGATGGAGTCAAAGTTGAGATTCAGGAAGGAGGGAGGTCACAGAAGTAATGAATACAACATTACTTCTTAGGTAGGTAGGCTGGGCAAGGCACTTAACCTCTTTGTATCTCAGGTTCTCCATCTTTAAAGTGGAGATGATTACAATGGCATTTGTCCCTCCTACTTAACTTTTATGGAAGATCAACTGGGACAATACATGTACAATTGAATTGCAAACTATTTATCTTCTATTAATGTTAGTTGTGATTATTCTTAAGAGATTTGTGACTCCTTTACTGCTAATATGTGCCTTAATATTGGGGCATTTTCCTAGCATCTAATTAAACAAAAAGTCTTCATACCCTAATTTGGCCATTTTATCTCAGAAGAAATGAAGAATGACTGCTCCCAGCTACCCATATGTCATCCATGCTTGTCCATGAAGACTGTCATAAAGCATTCTCCTCAGCCAACATCTTCCTATAAAGATCTGAGAACTGATTTACAAATGTAAACTAACTACTTCCCACAGCAGTCCTCCACGGTCATGGTTAGCTGAAAGACAGGTTCACAAAGTCAGCAGACACATGGAGCATGGCTCTCTCCTATGTTCAACCCCCTCTGGTCCCCATCACACCCCTTCCTGCCACTGCCATTTACCAACTCTCAAATATCGACAGCCTGTGTGCTCAGGAGTGGGATTCCAATCATTTCACTTCTTAAGGCACTCAGTTGCATTTGTAACACACCAGCTGTTTCTGAGAACACATTCTTAATATAGGAACAGCAAGAAATTCTGCTGTAGCTGTCCCAAGCCGTGCTAGAGTGCTATCATGGCAGTAACATCTTGTGGAAGAATAAAAATCAAAGCTGAATCTTTAGGGAACTTGGCCAGCTTCACTCTCCGAATGTCTTTTTCACCCTAGGTTTGCTCTCATCACAGGATGCAGGCCTGGTTACTCCTTGGAGAACAGGATCAGATAAGGTGGTTCTGACCACACCAGGACATAGTGCAGAAAGAGCACGTAAATCCCAAGCAACATGTCTGGGGGAAGGAAAATCAAAGTGAGGATTCAGAACTGCTTAGACAGTCTGTTAGTCAGAAGTCCTGTACAGAGTAGCAATAATGTCCCTGCCATTTCAAAGGCCTTTGTTACAAAAAACAAATTAAAGTGGATTTTTTGGGTCTAGAAATATGGATCTTTATTTTCACTATGGATGATCAGATTGCACCATTTATCTTAAGGATGACTTGACATTTGTTGATCTTTTATTAGGGTAAGTATGGTAGTTAAGAGCATGGACTTTGGAGCCAGGCTGTCCTGGATTATTTGATTCCTGGATTTGCCATTTCCCAGCTATGTAAACTTAAGTAAATTACATGACCTTCCAGGACTTAATTTCTATATCTTTTAAGAAAATAATTCATTTAAAGTGCTTAGCACAATGATTGACCCATATTAAGATAAATGTAAGCTATTATTATTCCTACCTGTAATTTTGCCTTAAGAATGCTGGAATATCTTTCAAACCATTCAAATAAATAAATAAATTTATCATAAATAAGAAAAGAGGAGATGTTCTCCTTAAGATTATTAACGCTCTAAACTGGATTGAGTAGAAGCAAAAGCCTGTCTAATATGACCTCACTTTCTTCTTCTGAACACTTTTGTCATGGTACTGTTTGCAAATCAGCCCCGTCCTTCTGGGGATATTTATACAAATTGGCAATCTTGCCTGTCTTCTTAAGCAAGGTGAACTTGCTCAATAAAAGTGAACATTGGTGATGGAGGAAGAAAAAGTTCATTAGCAATAAGGGATGGAGGATGTCTGTTGACCTAATAAGAGATGAAGTTCCTATACTGTTTTTAACCAAGTGAAAACTCACTGATTTCATCATATAAAACACGACCCCCAGGTCTCAGTGGTTTGACGTGGTAAGAGTGTCTTTCTTACCCATGTCAGAGCCCAACATGGGATGGAACATATGTGGTAGAGTTGGGAGAAGGGCACGGTGAGGCCTCTGCTCCATGCTGTCATTCAGGGACCACGCTCCTTGTATCCTGGGACTCCATGTGCTTTAGGGCCTCGTGCTCTGCTGCCTCCGTCCAGTGGAAGCAGAAAGACAGTATATGCAGGGCATGGGATCAGATCTGGAAGTTAGCCAGAAGATAATCACATGGCTCTACTTAGCTGGAAGGGAAGCTGGGAAATGTGTTTCCAGAAGGCAAAGGAAATAGGGTTTGCTGAGCCCACGAGGATGCTAGGCCCTCTGTTGCTCACCTGGACATTTAATCCTTGGCTTCTCCTTAAGATAAAATTTCCCTTTGAGATCCCCAAGCTTTGATCAGTCCTTCCACATGGCTCCACATCTTAAACACATGTAATAACCTCAACAGAAATGTTAAAACTTCAAGAAAACTTGATTTTTTTTTCTTTTAGTATCCCAGATAACTTCTAATAATACATCCAGTAATAGTTTAAAAATTGCCTACTGAATTTATAGCTGTAGGCACCCTCTAAACATTGGCATCCAGGAGGGGTCAAGATAAGCACTGATGTTAGAGCCCATCATTTTCCTTCAGGTTTTGGGATGCCCTTTGGGTCCTGGAGGACAGTCTCCTAATGGTACACACATCTTTATTATAAATAAGCACATTTAACTATAGAGTCCTAAGCGTGGATTCCTGCTTGGCGATTCGAGCACACCTTTAGCCACCTGGTCCTCATACATGCTGACCAGAACAGCTCACAGCAGAGCCAGGGGCCCCTCCCACACTCTAGACGGTGGAGCAGAATGAGACGAGGAGATGCAGAAGCAAATGAATGTCTCCGTATGTCATCCAACCTTAGGGAAGGCAGAGCAACACAGACATGTGAGCATAGTGAACGGAACTCAGATGGGATCTTTGAGAACAAGGACAGGACACGATGAGGAAGGACAGTGAAGCCTGTCCATTGTCACGTTCCAGAAGCGGTGCTCCAGGCAAGCTGGACACCCAACCTGGCGCAACCTTTCAGATGCCCAACACCTCCTTCCATTTCAGAAAGTGACTCTGTTGTGGTTTCACTCCTTAAGTGGGTACCGAGCTGAGTGACAGCATCTGGACCCTCAAGGGAGCTGAATTCCTACCTGAGAATGACCAGAGTTGATGCCTTGCAGCATAAGGGTTAGTCACCTCGCCCTCCCCTCCCCATATGACAGTCCCCCTCTGGATTAATGCCGATTTCACTTCTCTTAGCAAAGATGCACCAAATTTTAAGTGAAAGGAATCAACAAGCCTTTGTAGGGAGCTTCGGTTTTTGCTGACAGCAATCCCCTCCCCCACCTCGGACAGACTGTCTTCCGGTTCCCTCCCCCGTAAATCCTGTCTAGTTTCTGGGCCTTATAAAGGAACTCTCTCTGTCCTGTCCACTGTCTGGGGAGTGCCTGTCTGGACTTCTGCTCTGCAGAGCCTCTTTTAACAACACAATGAAGTTACCCCCACCCCCACCCGTCACCAGCACCACCGCCAGATCTCTTAACAGCCTGAGTGTGTTGTGTGCTTATGCGCAGACAGATAAGGAGAGAGGCTACAGCCGTCCAGCCGAGCCTGCCTTGGTCGGTGCTGCAATGCAGAGAGAGCCTGCAGTTACTGGGGTAGCCAACCTCCACAGCCCCTGCCACACTCTGCTCCTCTAGGAGACAGTAATACATTACAGGTGTCATAACTTTTCCTCAGAATCAGACTGCCTGGGGAACTGTAAATCTAAATCATGGCTGCCCTCAGGAAACCTGTGGGCCTGTAAACACAGTGAAATGAGTGAGATGAAAGCATCTGAGGGAGAAAATGAATTTCTGGTATCCCACTGAAGTCTATTTCATTTTTACAGTCTGGTCACCCCCCGTGGCAGGGGCAGCGCTGGCGAGGGACAGGCTGCCTCCTGACTGACAGCTGACAAGCGTGGCTCCTCCTGGAAGCCTTGGCTCCGGGGCCTAATCAAGAGACAAGAGCTGAGGCAGATTCCGAGTGTCCCCGGCACAGCTCACTGTGCCACCTAGGACTGCCGCCAAGGCCACGGCGGCTTTTCTTTTGGGGAGGCTGGGCCTGCCTGAGGCAGCATTTGTAATCAAGGCCATTCTTCAGGCCAGAGCCTAGCACTGGAGGTGGGATATGTGAGAGGGAAGACAGAGGGTAAGAAAGAAAGGTAAGTTGGAGAAAGAGAGACAGAGGAAGGAAGCGAAGTGGCTCCCCCCAGAATGCACCGATGCTGGGTGCCTGCAGAAAGGCGGCAGCTGGTTGGAAGACTGCTCAGAGCAGTGAGTGCCTCCCACTGCATTGTAGCAAGCATAAAGCCAGAGCTAGGAAGTCATTAAAATCATAATAATAATGGTAACAATAACAATGTTTTTAATATGGCAACCTGAATGTCACAACAGCCAAACCAGATTCTTCAGCTGTCAGTGGAGATGAGCTTCCCAAAGCTCTCACCAGGGGCAATGATGGGTCATTCTGGATGGAGGAGAATATTTTCCTCTGATTTTCTGAACTTCCCTCTGACTTCATTCATGTTCATTTTTAGCATAAACTCAACCACACTGCCTTTTGTGACATGGGCTATTGACTGACTGATTAAATGGCAAACTGATCAGGTTGAAAGATTTTAGGTCAGTATCCTCCCTGTTATGGATGGAGGCAATGCCAGGCATGTGCAGCAACGAACTGGAGTCACTTCTCCTATTCCCATGGAATTCTACAGAGGAATCTGAAAGTGATTTTCAGGTTCTTAGTAAATTCCCCAAACTCACATTTACATGCGTTGGCAATGACTGTAAAACTGTGAAGGCCTGTTTTGAGAAAATCACCTAGACTAGTTTGCAGTGTAAATAGTATTTTAAAGTGTTGGAAAGACTGTCTTGATATTTCAACTTCCAGATTGTTGCTGTAGAGGCAGTAAGAACGTAGGGGACAGCAGTCTAGACTCCAGAGCCAGACTGTCTTGGATTGAGTGCCCAATTTTCCACTTACCCAATGTGTAATCTTTGGCAAATATCTTAACGTCTCTGTGCTTCAGTTTTCTCATCTGTCAAATGAGTATAATTATAGTTGTGGCCTCCAGACTGTATGAGGTTGAAGTGAGTCAAAACATATAAAATACACAAGATGATAGTATTTATTGCTTGCCATATACCTAAGCAATAAATATTATCATTAATATCGGAAAATAAGTTGCTAGATGATACATGGCTTTTCACCTAAGCAAATGTTTTTTTGCCTATCAATCCTATGAGGAAATAGGTGCAGTGGGTCTCAAACTTATATATGATATCCATTATGCCTTTAGCCAGCAATGTTCTTCCTCTGCAGATACCTTCAAAGCGGGGAGACATTTTCCTCATTCCTGTGGTCCAGCTCAAGTAGAACCTCCTCCCTGATGCCTTCCTGGATCACTGTGGAGTAGCCTTATTCAATTCTGTTTCACCACTATAACTGAGCCTAAAAACTCTTCATCTTTGGTATTCT
The DNA here is from genome assembly GCF_009834535.1 of Camelus ferus. Taxonomy (NCBI): domain Eukaryota; kingdom Metazoa; phylum Chordata; class Mammalia; order Artiodactyla; family Camelidae; genus Camelus; species Camelus ferus. The sequence goes on from NC_045699.1 coordinate 32,213,118, forward strand.
TTCTAGCTAAAGCTTTGACAATTTTAAGGAATTCCACTCTGAAATCATTTTTTAAAAATTCCATTGTAATAATAATAATAATAATAAAGCAGCTTCAGCAGTCCCCTCCTTGATCCTCAGTGTCTCTTTGCACATGCCCAGAACAGAACATTTAGATTGTGACCAGAATGTCCAGCACCCAGCAGGACAGGACTCCATCCAGTGTGTTCTTAGTGTTCCCAGGGCTTCCATGTAGGAGCAAAGAGGAGAGATGCTATGGAGGGAAGAATCCTATCCCAAGTAAAGGGAAACCAATGGGTCAAAGACCTTACTAAGGATTCTAGAGAGAGCTAGAACGAGAAGTCAAGGTCTTGATAGCTACTTCCCTAGATGATTCAGTCATTTTTTCTTATCCCTCAGAAGACAACACGTTTATATCGTAACAGGTGAAAATGTATACATTTTAAAACCATACCTAATTTTCACATTTGTTTTCATCCTCTCTTCCTCCAAATGCAAGGACAACTCGTCCCACTACAGAGATGATGCTACTGTGGGTTACTCCTAAAGTAATTACTCCAGTCATAAAGAACATGGCAGTCTGACTCCAGATCCTACATCCTTCTCACCACATCTCTAAGTTAATATGCATTTTTCTGAATGTGGATTAGAAATAAAGTTAGAAGACATGCAAACTTCCATTACTAATGTGGGGAAGACAAAACTTCTTTTTGTCTTCTGGAACCATTTGATCATTCAAATTCCTCTCAAATTCAACTTGTTTTTCTAGTGTCTTCTAATACTTATAAAGATGCAGTTTTTAAAGCCAAAGAGCATTTTCGGCAAGAAGAGAAAACCTAGATAATAGTAAGAAGAGCTAATATTATGGACCACTTGGTAGGTGCCAGAGTCTCTTCTAAGAGTTTCCCACAGGTTAATCATTTAATTCTCAGGTATTCTTCTATATGGGACTATCAAATGCATTATCATTTGTCTTTATTTCCATGACCATATTGCATGTCACAGATCTTCAAATCCTTCAGTGTACTGACAGAGCAGCAGCCGTGTCCTTTAGTTATCACTCAAGGTTCCTTGCTGACAAGAGCAGTGTTTCTCAGAGCGGTGAGGAGAAAGTTTTGATTTGCAGACATCACAGAACTGTCATTGTCACCTCCAACACGTTGCTCAGTCTGAAAGCTATTTTCTATTTATTCTACAAGTGAAACCATGAGGAAGGTGAAATAAACAACTAAAACCATCCAGGGAGCTCTCCCTTTGTCTGCGGGAACTAACATGAATTCCGGGTACATGTTCAAATGAGTGAGCAAATATGTCATTAGGACACAGGCTGAGAACACACAGTGTCTGTGTAATGTTTTTCTTTCTCTCTTGTTCGCTTCCTGTCCACTCTCTATGGCTTTCTCCCTTCCCTGTATCTGGTGCCATGAATCAAAATTCCTCCTATATTTCAACTGTTCAAAATTGATGGTGGTGAGTTTTCTGAAAGTCCCTTCTTCACATAATTCTCACAAGAAGGAGGAGGGTGTGGGGAGAGAGATGCTACGTCATTTCAAGCAAGTGCCTGCAACTTCAGATCAGACCAGTTCCCACCATCTGCAGAAATATCGTTCCAGCAAGAGTTCTCTTCCCTCCAAATCCATTTTCCCATCCACAATTAGAATCAATTGCCATCCAACTGTAGTTTCTCAGAGAGCATGCAAAGAGTGAATCTTGTAAAGCTCATAAAAGTAGTTCCCGGTAAGTCTTCACAGTTCACAGGGGCAAAATGTTAGCCCAGAACTGCTACTGACTTTCTCTGAAATGTACGGGATGGGAAGCTACAGGAGATGATGGAATTCTGTGCAAACCACTGGAAATAAAATGCAAATGGAGTTACCATGATTGTCTTTCTTATCTTAAATAGTTCTTTTGTAAAGAGAAGTTTACTCTTAAAGGCTGAGAGATTTTCATGATTTGCATAAAAGCTTTTGACACTGGACACTTATTTAATATTTCATCCTTGTTTGGCATCCATAGTGCTTTATGGGGTGCACTGCAGTACATAGATGCTTGACACATAATTCGAGGATAGGTAGAAACAAGAAAGAAGAAAAGATCATTCTTTGCCTGTGATTCCAACAATGGCAAAGGGAACATAAAAGAAACATGTTAAAATCTGCAATAATCTAAAGTCAAACAATAAATGCTCTCTAAGGTTTAACTTGGCCCCAAATATAGAACCTACAGCACTCAAGTCAACACCACAAGTTTTTCCTTGAAATTTTTAATCAGAATAACTCTACAGTTGAACACCTCAAGATTGTTGTGTTTAAGATCCCGATGAAAAGCTTACAGGCAGATGTTATGGTCTGTCAGGTCAAAAGCAATATATATATTTTTTGTTTCTTTACTGTGGAAAAAAAAAGATCTGCCTTTAACATTATTAAAGTCTGATAGGAAAAGTGTGTTTTTAAAACATTCTCTTCCTTCAGAGTATCCAGACACTAATGGCTTTAGAGTAATTCTTACACACTTTAGAATAAATGACATCCTTAAAATTTTTGTCTGTCTTGGTATTTACAAGTATTCATATTCCCCTAGCTTCCTGTCTGGTTTGTCAATGCTTGCATATGTCTTTCAGGAGAATGCTTTAGAAGGAGAAAAATTGCAGCACCGAAAAATGCAAAAATGGCACAAAGAGGCCCCTCTTTCACCCTTACATACTCACCCCACCGAAGTTAATGGAATTTATCTTTATACCAGTGGATTCTTCAAGGCTTGAATTGACAAACTCCCTGAAATTAATCTGGGACTAACTCTTAGTCTGTCAATTTCTATCTCAGTCTCATAAATGCCAGGGGACGTCCTAATTAACAGTGTGCTGCAAATCAGTGTGTGTTGGAACTGGCAGCATGCAGACCTGCCCTCTGACAGGCAGTCCTCGCTGCTGGAACCTGCGGGGGCCTCTCTCGCACGTATTTGTCAGTGTTTCCAGTGTTGGGTATCACTCACAGCGCTCTGCTCCATCAATCTTGCCCGGCAGATTCAGAGTGTAGGTCCAGAGGCCAGGCACCTCCAGCCCATACACCTTCCAGTTGGAGGAGCAGGGAATCAGGAATAGAGAGCATGTGCCCCCCAGGCTTAAAATACACAGAGGCAAGAGTGGAAAGAGAGGGGACATCCTCTGCTCCAACACAACGTGCAGTACAGAAGCCTCCCAGATCCTTCATCTAAGTAGGTTGTTGGTGGCATATCAGGAGTCCCAGAGCACCCATGTTCTTCTCCTGTTCAATCTCTCATCACTGTTGTCCCTCTTTATTGCAATGCTTGTTTAATTCTCTTTCTCTCTCTCTAAGCTCTGTGAAGGCAAGGCACTATGTCCGAGTTATTGGCTCTTTTAAGTTTCCTGTGGCTGCTATAACCAATTACCACGAACTGGGTGGCTTAAAACAACAGAAATGCATTCTCTCACAGTCCTGGAGGCCAGAAGTTTGAAATCAGGGTGTGGACAGTACTGAGCCCCCTCCAAAAATCCCAGGAGTGGAGAACCAGTTCCTCACCTCTTCCAGCTCTGTTGGCTCCAGGTGTTTCTTGATTTGTGGCTGCGTTACTCTTATCTCTGCTTCCGGGGTCACGTTGCCTCCTCCTCTTCATGTGTTTGTGTCTCCTCTTCTGTCTCTTACAAGGACACTTGTCACTGGATTTAGCCACCGCACCCCCAGGTAGTCCAAGATGATCTCATCTCAACATTCTTAACTTACTTAATTAAAATTATCTCTAACTTATTCAGTCTTTTGCCATGTTAAGACTCATAGGTTCCAGGCATTAGGACATAAACATATTTTTGTCGGGGCAGGGGGTTCAACATTCAACCTAGGACACTGACCATTTTTATATCCAGTGCCTTGCATGGTATCTGGGCTGCAGAAAATGATCCATAAATATTTGTTGAAAGAAAGAACAAATGCTTCTGGCCCCATGTCTTAGTCTGCTGGGGCTGCTGTAACAGACTGCCACAGACTGGGGAGTTCATAAACAAGAGGTTTATTTCTCAGTTCTACCGGCTGGGAAGTCCAAATTCAAGGCACCAGCATGGTTCCCTTTTGGTGAGGCCCCTCCCTCTTCCCAATTCCAGGCTCACACCTTCTTGCTGGGTCCCCATATGCTAGAAGGAGCAAGGGAGCTCTGCGGGGTCTCTTTCATAAAAAGAGTAATCCCATTCATGAAGGTCCTATCCTCATAATGTAAGCAAATCCCACAGGCCCCACCTCCTGATACCATCATCTTTGGGGGTTAGGATTTCCCAGTAAGAATTTTCAGAGGACACATTCAGACCATAGCATTCCACCCTTGGCTGCCAACATTCATGTCCTTTTCACATGCAGAACACATTCCTTCCATTCCAACAGCCCCCACATTCTTAACTCACTCCAGCATCAACTCAGAAGTCTAAATTCAAAGTCTCACTGAAAATATCATCTAAATCAGACATGAGTGAGACTCATTCATCCAAAGGCAAATTGCTGTCTAGCTGTGAACCTGTGAAGTCAAACAAGTTGTGTACTTCCAAACTACAGCGGTGGGACGGGCCTGTCATAAATATTCACATGCCAAAAGGGAGAGATAGGAAAGAAGAAAGGGGTAACAGGTCCCTACCAAGCCGAGAACTTTAAGGCCCACTGGGGCAGGGTTCCACCTCCCAAGGCTTTGGAAGGCCCGTCCGCAGGGCTCGACTGGGCACAGGTCCAGGGACAGCCTCGTCCCGTGGCTCCGCTCGGCCTGCTCCAGCAGTGGGTCCTCCGCAGCGGCCCCGCCTCCGCAGCGGCCCCGCCTCCCTGCTCTTGTACTCTGTGCGCCTGCAGACAAGGCACTGCACTGACCCCACCCGGAGGCATGGACCCTTGGGAGGAACAGCCACCACATCAGCATGGCCCATGGCCCACGGGAGCAGAACCTGAGGCAGCCAAGGGGTGTGGGCTAGAAAGCAAGGAGAGCAGAGTGGCGAGGTGAGGCAGCACCGGGCAGCAGCCGCCCCTCCTGTGAGACCCTTCTGTCCAGCAGGCTATGGCACTTTGGGTCTGTGATGGGAGAGGGAGCCCCAAGACCTCCAAAGTGTCATTGTTCCACTGCCTTGGATGACGGACCCTAGCTGCTGTTCAGATGGCTGACTGACCTTTTCAAGAAGCTGCTCGGTCACAACTTTGTTCTCTCTCAAATGCATTTTCTTTCTTCCATAACGCTTGGCTGAGAGTTCTCCAAGTTTTCAATTTCTGTTTCGCTTTTGCTTTACAATTCTACCTTGAGATCATTTCTCTCTTCTCTCATTTTGACTAGAAGGATTCCAGAAGAGCCAGGGTACTCCTTCAGCACTTTGCATAGAAATTTCTTCAGCCAAATAGCCAATTTAATTGCTCACAGTCGACCCTTCCACAAAACTCTAGGATACGAACACAGTTCAGCCAGGCTCTTTGCCACTTTGTAACAAGGGTCGCCTTTCTCCAGTTTCCAGTGACATGCTCCTCCTTTCCATCTGAGACATCATCAGAATGTCCTTTCCCTTTTTTTTTTTTTTTTTTGGTTTGTTTGTTTTTACTTTATTGTGGTATAATTTCTGTACAGTAAATCACACATATTTCAGATGTATAATTTGAGAATCTTGATAGATGTATACACCTATAAATCCACCACAACAATCAAGATAGCTAACATTTCCATCACTCCCCAGGAGGTGCAAATCTCAAACTCTCAATTTATTCCTTCCCACCCTCTTTACCCCTTGGCAACCACAAGTTTGTTCTCTATGTCTGTAAGCCTGTTTCTGTTTTGTAGATAAGTTCATTTGTGGGGTTTTTTTTAGATTCCACATACAAGTGATATCATATGGCATTTTTCTTTCTCCTTTTGGCTTACTTCACTTAGAATGATGATCTCCAGATCCATCCATGCTGCTGCAAATGACATTATTTTATTCTTTGTTATGGCTGAGTAGTATTCCATTGTATAAGTATACCACATCTTCTTTACCCAGTCATCTGCCGATGGACATTTAGGTTGTTTCCATGTCTTGGCTATTGCCCATTCATATTTTTACCAACTTCCTGTGCAGGATTACTTGTGTATTCCCTGTGAAGACTGAGGCTTTCTCTATAGCTCTCCTCTCCTCCTGAGCCCTCAGGAGAAGCACCCCTACCACTGCATTATGGCACCGTGGGCTTTTCCTACAGCCTCTGTCCTCTGCCTAGCTGCAAAACCACTTCTACACTGAAGGCATTTGTTAGAGCAGCCCCCAACTCCTGAACTTTCTGTCTTAGTTCCAGGCACAGACATTTTCTTTGATGCCACCATTCAACCTACTACACTGACCTTTTCACATCCAGGGCCTGGCATGGTGCCTGAGCTGTAGTAAGCAATCTCTATACCTTTACGGAAAGAAAGAAGAAATGCTTCTGGTTCTCTTTTCAGAGCTTTCTTCCTCTTCTGTTTCTGACTGAGGGTCTCGTGGACCTGACACTGCAGGTTAATCTCTTCCCCACCATCTGTTTCTGTACTTCACTATCAGCAAGGGTCTCCAAGTTCTCTTCCCTAAGTTCATAGTGTTGGCAAGTATCTTAGAGATGGTCATGGCAGGAATAGTCCCCAAATCTTACATTTCAAAGAGCAGTATAATTAAAATAAATTTTTAAAAAGAAAGGAGGTAGACATTTATAAGATTTCATACATAGTGTTTTGCCAAAAACCAATTTTTTAAGGCTACCATCTATCGTCATCAGTTCATGAAATTAATTAATAACAGTAAAGATGTAGGAATGAACTCCCTCTCACAGGAAGCAATTGTTAGCAGCTTTATAGAGACAGTTCCTACATCACCCAGAGAAAATTTTATGACCTAGCATAGAGCTACCTGTCCATGTTCTGCAACCACTATATTATTATTATTATTATTATTATTATTATTATTATTATTATTATTATTATTATTATTATTATTATTTCAAAATGGAGGTTTAGAGTATAAATGAAATGAACCAAGGATAATTAATATATTAACTACTTGCATTAACAAAAGTTAATGTGATCACATTTCAGACCAAACTCTAAAAATGGGCTGCGTGATATAATTCTGCCCTAGTTTTTCTTTTTTTCTTAGAAGTTTGCTTTTTAATAACACATAACACTTTCTTTTCTTAAAGCACAGCTAGGGTATTTTATAAATACAAGTAGATAAGGAATGTTGCACAACTAAGAAAACAGAACTTCATACTAGTACCCAGAAAATGGCATAGATATTAAAAGTAAATGTCCAATAGAAATTAAAGCAATAACTAAATCCAATGGTTCTAATTCAAATTTCTAAGATTGCCCTGCAGAGGGTTCCAGCTACCATTTCCTGGCTCCTTATTGCAGTCAAGAAACAGTGCTGTGAGGGCACATTTTACATTTTCCTAGGAGGACAATTTTGCATTTTCATCTAAGATGCTGCAGTAACCTGTTGGGCCCCATAGATCCTCCTCTCTCATTACTGGTGCAAAGGAAGATGTTTTAACTTTGTACAGTGTTCTAAATTAAAGGAAGTTCTTGAAATTAGAGAATATAGCCACCCAAGACTCTGGCAAGATGGAAAAAGCAGCTGTGGAAACCACTATGTGAATGACACACAGGCTCGGTCAATGAGGAAAAAATACAAGCATCTCAGTGTGTAGATCATAAGAAATCTTCTGTGCCAGGAGTCTATTTACAAAACTATCTGTTAGGAGAGAAGAGTACTTGAAGGTTTTAAGATTCACTTCTCCAGGCTAGAGCGATGTTCTGTTTATCTCTCTGCTCCCTGCACTCAGCGGCGTGCCATGGGATGGCAGAAGTGCATACAAATGTTGGAAGCTGAAAGAACTCCCAGGCGCCTGCCGCCAATGGTGCGGAATTCTTAAATTCACCTCTTCCATTCGCGAGTATTCACGTCCTTAGCAAATTATTTGGTCTCTTTGAGCCTCAGTTTCCTCATCTGTAATGTGGATAATGATTAGGATATCCATCTCACAGAAAAATTTTGAGGATGAAATGAACAGGTGATGTAAAACTTGCTTTGTACCTTGTACCCTGCATTATAAGAAATTTGATTACTTTAATTATTGGTTCGGTAATGGGGTTCCAATGTGAAAATGAGATCAACTGCATAATTATCTGTGGATCAAGAAAGGGAATTTCTTAATGACAGGATTCCTGGATGCAAAATAAATATTTACATTATACATTTATCTTCAATGCAGTGAGCAATGTATATTTCTGAACTTTCAACAAGAATATCAGAAAGAAATTACTCAATAATTGGGAAGTATCATCATATAGAAGGTTGCTTGGAATATACTTTCTGTTTTCATTTTAGAAAAACAGTCTTGTTTAAAATTGTGGCAATAGATATGCATTGTATTGTTTCTAGAGAATTTACACAATACAGCAAGCAAAAAGGTAATAAAAATCAACTGTAATTCTATTACCCAGAAATGATCTAATAACAGTATTTAGCTATAGCTTGCTAATTTTTTTTCTCTACATATACTTTATATGGAATTTGAACATTATATAGAATAAAAATGAATCATACAATATACACTACTTTGCTTATCAACAATATGTTTGGGTACATCTTGCTATGTTAACACATGTAGAGTTGTAATGTTATTTTTACCAGAGGCATAGTTTTATCTTATGAGCACATGGGGTAATGTATTTACCAATGATTCCTTTTAGATATTTATTTCCAATGAGTTTAACATAAAGACAAGCATAGCTTAATAAATATTTTTCATGCTTTTATAATTTTTCCTTAGGACAAGTCTCTCATTGTAAAGTTGTTGGACAATAAACTTTAATATACATTTTACATGTATACATATATAAAAGGCTATATAGAGTTTAAAGGACACGGATATGCTCTCAAATTAAACTACAAAATAAACATGGAATTTACACTTTTACCAGCATTGCATAAGATGCTAGTTTCTATGTATTCTTATCTGCACTTGATGATATGAAAAAGAACTTTGTCAATCAATCTGATAGGTAAACACTGTTACTCACTTGCTGTTTTAGTTAGTATTCCTTTATTTACCAGAGAGATTGTAAAATTTTTATATATTTATCAAAAGTTTAAATTTCTTCTTTGAAAAAAATGACTTCATATTTTCTTAATTTTTTTTTCTATTTTGATGTTCATTTTTTTAAAAGAAAAGTGATTTATAGAAGTGAGGTATATGGCCTTTAAAATGGTTCCAAAAGAAACTTGCCTCCTGGTATTCACACAGTTGTGTCATCACCTCCCCCTGAGAATAGGCTGGAAATAGTCCACTTCTAATGAATAGAAGATGCAAAAGTCATGGGGTGTCACTTCTGAGATTAGGTTACAAGAAGGCTGTAACTTCCATGTTGTTCACTTCTCTTACTTTCTCTCGCTTTCCTTCTCTCAGAGCCCTCACTCTGGAGGAAGCAAGTGGTTATGTTGTGAGGAGCCCTGTGGAAAGTACCACATGACAAGAAACTATTGTCTCCAACCACCAGCCAACAAGGATGTGAGCCTTGCCAACAGTCACATGAGTGAGCTTAGAATCAGATCCTTCCCAAGCTGAGCCTTGAAATGAGCGAAGCAACTGCCAAAACCTTGACTGCAGCCTTGCTGCATACAGATTCCTGATCCGCAGAACCTGGGAGGTGACAGCTATTGCTTGAAGACTCTAAGTATTGGGTTAATTTGATACCCAGAAGCAGCTAACTAATTCAAGGAGCTTCACAGAAATATGGCATACTAGATTTTTAGAGACCTCATACCTAAAGATGCTGCTTAAAGTATTGATGACAAATTTGTTTATGTATACATGAGCTGCCAGGAAAATAAAGGAATCTCAGAGGCTAGAAATGACAAGAAGTGAAAACCCAGTAACTGATAAGCCAGTACTAGATGTTTTGCCCTGAAGATATCTGCCAGTCCCTGGTAGCTTAGGTCCTGGGTTCTAATGGTCTGACAGGACAGCGGCAAAGCCCTGGGCCCAAGTGGTGTGGGAGAGCTGACTGGAATTCCCTTACACATATGTCATCAAAAGTGTGACATGCTCAGTAGGTGACCTAGAAATAATCTATCATGCAGAAGGAAATAGTGGTGATATGTCTCTGGCTTGACCTTGGATAGAGCAGAGAGAGGAATAAAAAAGAAAAAAGTCTCCCATTAAAATCCCTAACCATAAACCCACAAAACATAGAGGTTTGGAACTTGAGTTGATATTAACTATGTGACATGCAAAATCCTAAGCTCAAATGTCGTTTAAAGTATTTCCTGGTTGATAATTCTCCCAGGTGTCCAGCAAAAGCAAATGTAATTTTTTTTTTTTTCTGAAGAACACTTTAGAACAATGCCTAAAAGAATCCTCACAGATAAAAGTTGCAGGGCGCAGTAGCTCAGACTCAGGAGACACAAAAGGAAATGAAAAACCATGAACAACACTCAGGAGGAACAATTACTAGAGCTATAAAAATAAAAGTAGATAATGGAATGATCAAATACAATATAAAATCAATATGTTTTATATGTTTATAGAAATAAATGAGAGTGTGAATGTGTGATGAAAGAATATGACACTATCAAAACTGAACATACATAGTTGAAAAAGGACCAAATAGGACTTTTAGACCTCTGAAATGTTATCAATTTTCATTGAAAAGTCAATGAGTAGAATAAGAAGATGATTGGACACAGCTGAAGTGGGAATATGGAAAATAGATGTGAGAAATTACAGTGGATCCAGCACATAGAAACACAGATGTGAAATATAAAAGAGAGATTAAGAGACATAGAGGATAAAGTGAAAAAGACCCACAACATTCAAGGAGTTCCAGGAGGAGAAAGCAGAGAGATTGGAGGAGAGATGATGCTAGAAGAGGCAATAAATGAGACTTTTCCAGCAGTGATCAAAGTCTCCAGCTAGGAAACTCAGACAGAATAAATAAAAAGATATCCACTCTTAGATATTAAGATAAACTTTCAGAATTCTAAAGAAAAGTTGAAAATTTTAAATGTTGAGCAGCCAGAGAGAAAAAACAAATTAACAATGATACAACTATAAATAGTCTGACAGTAGATTTCTCAAAGGCAACTGCTTTAGTTCCCTACTCCTGCTGTAACAAATTACCCCAGACTTAGTGGCTAAAAACCCCAAATGTTGACCACACATTTATTTTCTTACAATTCTGGAGGGCAGAAGTCCAAAATGAGTCTTATGGGGCTAAAATCAAGATTTCAGCCAGGTGGATTCCCTCTGGAGACAGCAGGGGAGAGAATTTGTTTCTTGCCCCTTTCAGCTTCTAGAGGCTGCCACCACGTGGCTCCTGTTCTGCCCGTTAGCATACGTCCTACTACTGACTTTGATCCCCCTGCCTATCTCTTACATAACACTTGTGATTACATTAGGATCATTTAAATTATCTAGGATAATTTCCCTATCTCAAGAGCCTTAACTTAATCACATCTGTCAAGTACCTTTTATAATGTAAGCTAACATATTTGCAGGTTCCAGTGATTAGAATGCAGACATCTTTGGGCACCATTATTCAGTCTATCACAGCAACATTGGAAGGGAAAGGTAGTGGCATAATATCTTCAAAATGCTGAGATCTGAACTTCTATATCTGGTAAACCATCTTTTTAAGAAATGAGATGAAATGAAGATATTTTCAGAGCCACTAAAATAGAGAGGGTTTGATCTCTAATTCACTGTAGGAATTTCTAAAGGATGAACTTCAGGAGAAGAAAAATGAACCCAGAAGGAAGATCTGAAATACAGAAAGAATGATAAGAAATCAGTAAATACGTGGGAGAATTTAAACAAAGATTGGCTTAATAAAACAATAACAAATCACAAGAGAAATTAGGAAATATCCTTGGACAAAAGAAAATAAAAACACAGTATTTTAAAATTTATAGAATATAGTAAAACCTAAGAGGAAAATGCATAACTGTAAATGTTTATATTAAAAGAAGAAAGATCTGAAGTCAGCAACCTGATCGTACACCTTAATGAATTAGAAAAAGAAGAACAAACCAAAATCCAAAGACAGCAGAAGGAAGGAAATAATAAGGGTTAGAGCAGAGATTAACAGAGTAGAAAAATAATAAGGGAAATCAACAAAACCAAGGGTTTTTCTTCAAAAGAATCAACAAAATTGACAAACCTTTAGATACACTGACTAAGGAAAAATAAGAGAGAAGATTCAATAACTAAAACCAGAAAGGAAAAGAGGAAACTTTACAACTGATTTTACATAAATAAAAATGACTAAAAGACTACTAGGAACAATTCTATGCCAACAAATTAGTAACCTACATGAAATGGATAAATTCCTAGAAACACACAACCTAGCAACACTGAATCACCAAGAAGTAAAAATCTGAACAGATTTTTTCTTATAAGCAGTAAGGAGATTCAATCAGAAATCAGAAACCTTCCAAAAGAGAAAAGCCCAGTACCAGATGGCTTCACTGGTGAATTCTACCAAACGTTTAAAGGAAAACTAACACCAATCCTCTTTAAACTCCTCCAAAAAACTGAAAAGGAGGCAACATATTCAAACTTATTCCATGAGGCCAGTATTATGCTGACATCAAAGCCAAAGATACTACAAAAAAAGAAAACTACAGATCATTATCTGTAGATTCATCTGTTGATGAATATTGATGTAAAAATCCTCAACGAAATACTAGCAAACAGAATTCAATAGCACATTAAAAAGATTACACACCATGACCAAGTGTGATTTATTCCTGAAATGCAAGGGTGATTCAACATATGAAAATTAGTCAATGTAACAGCATATTAACATAATGATGGAGAAAGCCACATGATAATCTCAATTGGTGTATATAAAACATTTGACAAAATTCAATACTCTTTCATGTTAAAACACTTAAGCTAGGAAAAAAATGAAACTACCTCAATATGATAAAGACCATATATGAATAATCCGCAGCTAATGTAGTCAATGACGAAGGACTGAAAGTTTCCTCTAAGACCTCAAACAAGACAAGGATGCTTTTTTTCATTATTTCTATTCAACATAGTATTGGAAGTCCTCGTAAGAACAATTAGTCAAGAACAAAGAATAAAAGGCATCCAAATTAGGAAGATAAACAGAAAAGTATGTTTGTTCACAGATGATGTATTATATCAAGATTCAATAAAAAGATTCAACAAAAGAAAAACATTGTTAGAACTAACTAAAAACTTCAGCAAAGTTTCAGGATACAAAATCAACACATAAAAATTAGTTGCATTTCTTTATATTAGCAATGAACAACCCTAAAAAGAAAAACATTTAAACTCCATTTATAACAGCACCAAAAAAATAAGATACTTTGGAATAAACCTAATTGTGGAGGTAAAAAATTTATACACTGAAAACTATAAAAGGCTGTTTAAAGAAATTAAAGAAGACACAGATAAATGGAAAGATAGCCCATCCCACTGTACATGGATTGAATAACTCAATATTGTTAAGATGTCAATACATCCAAAGTGATCTACAATGTCAGTGTAATCCCTGTCAAAAGCCCAATGGTGTTTTTGCAGAAATAGAAAAATCCATTTAAATTCATATGGAATCTCAAGGGACTCCAAATAGCCTAAACACTTGGAAAAAAAAAAAGAAAAAAAAGAACAAAGTTGGAAGTCTCACATTTCCAGATCTTAAAACTTATTACAAAGCTACAGGAATCAAAACAGTGTTGGACTGCAGAGACATATATATCAATTGAAGAGAACAGAGAGCCTGGGGGATGGGGAACTCTTGCATATATGGTCAAATGACTTTCAACAAGTGTGCCCAGACCATTCAATGAGGAGAGACAGTCTTTTCAACAACTGGTGCTCTGAAAACGGGATATGCACATGCAAAAGAATGAATTTAGTTCCTTACCTTACATCACTTTAACAAACTGAAGAATAAAAACCACATGATCATCTGAATAGATGCAGAAGTTGCATTTCTAACACATTCCCAGATGATGTTGGTGCTGATGGTCCCGGAGCTACACTTGGAGAACTGCTGATTTTGATAATGAGATTATTCTCAGTACTATTACTTCCCTATGGGGTCCAGAGCCAACACCTGGTCCTGGCCTGGGTCATTAGCTAAGTAGCAACCTAAAGACTCTGGCTTCTTAAGATCCTCACTCTCTAGGTCACGAAATCATTTCAGGAGGAAAAGAGGATTAGGTCCATTTGTGCAATTCAAACCCTTTCACTACAACCCACAATAAGCAACATAATCCACATTACCATGTAATTATACATACACACATATCACTGAAATAAACATTTCACAAAACAACACTTGCACTTCCTGTCTGTGAGTCACTCTGATCTACTCTATTCATTTTTTAAATGCTGTGTAAAACTCACTAAGTTGTTTTCATGACTCACTAAAGGATTGAAACTGGCGGTTTAAAGAATACGGTATTTGGGGCTAGACAAGGAAGTATCTGTCCAATTGGTCATGTGTGAGGGTTAGCACAGGGGGAAGGAATGATGAGGACAAGAGTAGTTAATTCATCGAACAAAATGGGTCAAGTCAACCCAGCACATCAGTTGAACTTCTAAACTGACAGAGGCCCACAGATCATCTTTCCTTCAATATGCCAGTCTTGTAGACTATTATTTGTTTATTCTGAAATAGATTTTGTGGAATATAAAATATTACTCAAAATCATATTAATGAGTATATTCAAATTCAATTAAATTATGTATTAATAGAACTTGGACAATTAAAAGCTATGTCTTTGCATTTAGAGCTTCTCAAATTTAGTAACCTCTAAAATAAATCCCAAACACGGATTTGAGCTAGCCTATATGCATAAAGAACAAGATACATGCCTCCAAATGTGAAATTGTGGGAACGACACATTATCTGGGCACACCTTGGAAATGCTGACGCCTTTTCCCCACTGCCTTGAAGGTATGTGGGTGGGTGAGAGCTGACACCAGCTTAATAATCCACAGGCATCTTGTAGTAAAAAGAAAAGAAGTGGTGAAATTGCCATTGTGGGGGAAATTTAATTATCAGGGAAGTCAGTTTTGCTTGTGAAATGACTGAGATAAAAAAATATATAATTAAAAATGCCAAACAATATGCACTAAAATAAACCAAAATACCATATCTGCAGGAAAACAAGCGAGGGCAGCATGGTGGTTTCTGTTTAGCTATTGCTGAGCAAATGATCTGTCGATTTACATGCCAGATGCAGCTTTTATTGAGTTTCACTCCCAACATAATTGTGGTTTGTAAAGCAGAGAGTGTCTTTCAGTTAACCAGTATGATTGAGATGGAAATACAGATAGGGAGAAAGGCCAAAACTTGCAGCCCATTCCGAGATGGAAGTTTCTAAAGAGAAGGTGGAGAGTGGCGTTAGCCACTGGCAGTGTTCTCTTCGCCAAGCTTGGTGTACTCTCTAAGAGGTCCCAGGCTCCTTCTCCTACCCGACACCTCCTCTAAGAAAAGTTGCCATAGAGAGCCATGCACCACTGAAGAACCAGGATGAAGGTCAGGTGGCTCCTGTGGTGGGTCTGAGCAGCTGTCAAAGACTCACTGGAATCTGTCTTGTTGGTCTGATTTCCTTTCATAGTGGCCAGTACAGTTCCAGAAGCTCTTGACTGCTGGGCAAGCCTGGTTAAGGCTATTTTCCAGAGTGAGAAGAAGAAATCATGAGAAGGGTCAGAGAGGAAAAGCCAAGGGTCAGAAATAAAAGAGCCTCACCATTTGTTAGATCCTGGAAGGAAGTACAAGGATTCTCACAGAGCCACTTCACAGAGTGAGGCAATGAGTCAGAAGGCATGGAGGGCAGGGTCAGACCTGGAAATGTGGGGCTGGGCAAAGGGTGACGAATTCAAGGCATAGCTCATGAATATGACAAGGGTGTTGGGTGTTCACACTGATGGGGCTGGATGCACAGTATGGGTTTAGAGCTGCTTCAGACTCAGAGCTGGGCCAGGCAACGCCACCGTGTGGTCCTGGCAACTGATGTGGCAGACTGGGCTGAAGACCGCAGGAGTGGCAGTGAGGAAATAACACCGGAACCTCTGTAATCAACCTTCATGGGGACTTCCAATTGTCAACCATTACTTCATCATCTTACAAGAGTACTTCTCACACTTGAATGTGCACATAAATCACCTGGGCAACTTGTTAAAACGCAGATTCTGATGTAAGTCTGCTGTGGGGCCTGGGTTATGCTTTTCTATCAAGTTCACAGGATGTAAGGATGCTGCTGGTCCGTGGACCACACTTAGAGTAACAAGCCCCTGTAGAAGTACTTTTAATTCCTCTGAGGTGCCTGGCATTGCCTAAAGCTTCAGTCCCAAGGTCACAGGTTCTGTCCCTTCAAGGCTTCTCTTCGGAATTTAGAAGGAGAGTAATTTTTAGACTATATCTATAACTATACTCCTTATATTACAGGTAGGCATACCATGCCCTCTTTATTTCATCACTGTTAAATAAGGGACAGAATTCAAATTTGGGTTTAGACATGTTGGTCTCCTTCAGAGAGATTTGGTTATTAAATATCTAAGGCTCAGCTTATAAAGTCAGAGATCAGGATAGAGTATTGGGGGGGGTGTTGTGTGTGTGTGTGTGTGTGTATATATATATATATATATATAGAGAGAGAGAGAGAGAGAGAGAGAGAGAGAGCGAGCGAGCGAGCAAGAGAGCTAGCATGAGAGCACACAAGATATGGAAGAGAAAGAAGAGAAGGATTAACATGTATTTAGGGTCCACCCTGGGGCAGATACTGTGCAAACAGCACACACAGTGGCTAGAGCTTGCTGAATTCTTATATTCCAAACATTGGACTGAGTAATTTTCACACATTTTCTCATTTACTCTTCACAACAAATCTATGTGTTGATACTTATAAAAATCCCCATTTTACAAAAGAGAAATCTAATTCTTAGAGAGGTTGAGCAGTTGCCAAAGGTGACAGGGTTTGAAATGGGAAAGACATGATCCCATCCAAGCAATAACAATCCAAGGAACTATTAATTGTTAGTCCTGTTTTTAAAAGATGAGAAAACAATTTGTAGAGGTTATATGCTTCCAAACTCGCCCCAATCAAGTAGTTTTAACCCTTGCTGCAAATAGAAAGTACTTGGGGAACTTGAACTCTCTACCTGAGCTCTACCCTCAAACAATTAAGTCCCAGCCCATAGAGATGGGGCCTGAGCATTGACATTCTCTAAAAATTCCCCTGTGAGCTTAGTGGGCGCTCATAGCGGCCATTGCTCCATCTATAGTCTATTCCATATGAGGTCCTAGAGAATGCTAAATATATATATATGTACATATACACACATATATATGATACTTAATTTGTTTATCTTAACAGGAGCCTTCCATCAGAGCATACTGCAAAATGGGAAGATAAGAAAAGATAAGGCAGAACCCTCCTACACTGTTGGTGGGAATGTAATTTGGTGCAGTCACAATGGAGGACAGAATGGAGGTACCTTAAACTTAAAGTAGACTTTCCATATGATCCACTCCTGGGCATATATACGGAGAAAACTATAATTCGAAAAGATACATGCACCCCAATGTTCACAGATGCACTATTTACAATAGCCAAGACATGGAAGCAACCTAAATGCCCATTGAGAAATGAATGGATAAAGAAGACGTGGGGTGTGTGTGTGTGTGTATGAATATTACTCAGCCATAAAAAAGAATAAGTAATGCCACTTGCAGCAACATGGATGGACCTAGACATTATCATATTAAGTGAAATAAGTCAGACTTCAAATATCATATGATTTCACTTATATGTGGAAACTAAAAAAGGATACAAATTTTATTTACAAATCACAAATAGAGTCGTGAACATAGAAAACAAACTATGGTTACCAAAGAGGAAATGGGGGCATGGATAAATTAGGAGTTTGGGGTTAACAGACATACACTACTATACATATAAAATAGATAAACGAAAAGGACCTACTGTATAGCACAAGGAACTATATTCAATTTCTTGTAATAGGCTATAATGGAAAAGAATCTGAAATACATGTATAGATACGTATGTATATGTATAACTGAATCTCTTTGCTGTACATCTGAAACTAACATTGTAGATCAACTACATTTTAATAAAAATAAAATTAAAAAGAAAAGAAAATGATAAGGCAGGTAAGCCCCATTCATCATTAAGAAACTAAAGATTATGTACTTGTGTGATGCAGTATTATTGCACTTCACTGCCCGAGTTCAAGAAAACTGCGATTTTGTAAGTGGGCTGGCAATAATGGGCGAAGATTGCTTACAGAAGACAGCTATTGAGTTGTACTGTGAAAAAAAAAAAAGAATGCAGCATGAAACAGATGACAAGGCAGAGTTTGATGACCTCTCTTTGTCCTGCTGTCTCTAGTGCAGAAGAATCTACTGAACTCAGTTTTAAAAGTCAGGCCTTGTCAAGTTCAATGGCATACTGTGGTTCTGAGCACTCCTCTTTCTCCAGGAGCAAGCAGGCTTTGTTAATACCAAAATTGTTTGAAGAATATTGTTTTCTCTTCTAGGACTTTGCTTAAGATGTTAGATCAGGTACTACTTCAAGATCTAGGGTTGGTTTTGTTTGGACTTCTACCATTACATCACCATGTTTCACAGGAAGACAGTGACCTCTGTTAGCAACGGGTATGAATAAGAGTGAACGACATTTGTCCAAGCAACTGCTTGCAAATGGAAATTAGTTGGAGTGAGTGTGTAATGTGAAGGTCTGTATGTGTGTGTTTGTGAAGGTGGGGAAGGGTGGGTTGTGAAAAACAGCCCATCAGGGCAGTGTTAAAGGCCAAAGAGATTGATGCATCCAAATCAGGAGACTCACTGATGATCTAACAGAGACAACCAGTTGACCTGTCGGTGGGCATCCCCACTATTTTCTCTACAAAGAAATGGTCACAGGATGAGAAGTGGATTGGGAGAAAGAGTTTTTAAAAACAGAAACAAAAACTTCACTTAATTCAAGAAATTAGTACTATTTGACTTATAAAATAAGTGTCCTCTAAAGGAGAACTCAGTATCTATCTTACCTAAATATACATATATGAATAGTATACTTACATTATTTTCACAAAATGTTTCATCATGAGGTTAGATAAGGCATTGATACAATACTAGAGCTAGGATGGGGTGTATGTGTGTCAGGCATATCTACTTTCTGCCCGTGACATCCAGTCCTCAGTCATCTATTTCAGTGTCAAAACAGTTTGGCTGGTTACTTCTGTTTGGGTATCCATATCCTTGTCTTCACAAGGAGCCCATGAATGTGGCCACCCTCCCACTTCACCCACAAGAGGGCTCCTCTCAGACCACTGCATCTCAAAGCAAAACGTATCCTGTTGAACCAGGGGCTGCTATTGCTGATATATTGCTGCACAGTTTGGGCCTCAATTTATATTCTTAGATTCCAAATTATTTAATTTTTTTTTGCATATTGTCTCAACAATCCCATCATTTCTTACCACCCATACAGCTTGCATCCTGTCTCTATAAATTTCCTGCAATAGCATCCTAACTCTTCCCACCCCCCCCCCTTTTTTTTCTACTTCTGATCCTCTGCAGTCTCCTCAGAGCGGCCAGAGAAAGCATTTCAAAGTATAAACCAGATCATAGCATTCCCTTGCACAAAATCCTTGAGCAACTTCTTGTCACATACTGAATAAAAACTGAAGTCCTTACTGTGGGCACGAGGCCCCACACAACGCGAACCCTGCTCCTTCTCCCATGATCCGCTCTCCTATCTCCCTCCCGTAGCTGACTGCTCCAGCCTCCTGGCCTCCCTGCTGTCCTCATTCACACCAAGCAAGCGCCTCCTCGAGCCTTTGCTCCAGCCTTTCCTTCTGCCTGGACCACACTTACCCCTGGGATATTCACAGCCCTTTTCCCCTTCTTCTTCAGATCTCTGTTCTAGTGTCACTGGCTTGGAGAGGCCATGCCTGGCCCCCCAACTAAAATAGCAAACCCTATCACCATCCACTTCTCAAACTCCCAGGACCCAGCTGGGAGCAGGGCATTGAGGAATTACATTTTGGTAAACCTTACTTTGGGGTCAGAAGAGAGGTGAGATTAGTGAGTACTATGGACTGGATGTTAGTGTCACTCCCAAAATTCAAATGTTGAACTCCTAATCCCCAGTGTGATGGTATCTGGAGATGGGCTTTTAGAAGGTAATTAGGTCAGGAGGGTGGGGCCCTCATGAATGGGATGAGTGCCTTTATAAGAAGAGACAGGAGAGAGCTCGCTTCCATTTTCTCTTCCTGCCACATGAGGACACAACCAAGAAGAGATTTCTCACCAGGAACCAAATCAGCCAGCACTCTGATCCCTGGACCTCCCAGCCTGCAGAACTGAGAAATAAATTTCTGCTGTTTAAGTCACTCAGTCTGTGGTATCTTGTTATAGCAGCCCAAACTGACTGAGATGGCAGGGAATGCAGAGGCCATCCCTAGACCAGCCAGGGGCCTGTCTGCAACAGTGCATGTCACAAGAGTGTGGAGTGTGAGAGGCAGGGGTGGCAAACGTCTTCCTGACTCTTCTGAGCTTTGCTTCTGAAGAGTTCTTACATGACAGAGACAGGCCAAAGTCTGCCTTGGAGAATAAACACATTTTGTTAAAAAGTTGGGCATTTTCTTTTCCTTTCATGCTTTCATAGATCTCAGGCACCAAACCTGGCAAGAAGAGGGAACTATCCGCCTAACTGCAGGCAAACAATAGATGTAACAATGAACTAAAAAGAAACGACCTACCACCCTGCACCAAAAATGCATGCTTTGCAATTTTCTCGACCTTGGATCTTCATCTTGGGAGAACACAGGGCCTTATTTGCCCTGATAGTACACTGATCTCACTCTCAGACTCAGAGCACAGGGAATCAGGGGCTTGGAGTTAATTACTTTTCAGACTCATTTCTACCTATGCTCAGAAAAACTGAGAAATTGATTTTGGTTCCCACCAAGCAGTATGTTTTCTGTCCTTTAAAACTATTTGTTGTCAGTGAAACTGCAATTTAAACAGCTGCATTGTGAAGGCCCTAAGCTATAGTTCTTCCTTGTTAGTCCCCCCTTACTTTAAAGGGATCTTCTTGGAGACATGAATGCACTTATTAAAAATTCATTCATTTAGCAGATATTTACTGAACACCTACTAAGACTAAGATATTGAGCCGGGCACTGGGGCACAGTGAAAAACAGGACAGACAAACATCTCTGCACTCATGAAAACTTGTATTCTGCAGAGGTAGACATGTACAGGAGAATAGGGGGTAGGTGTGAAGTGCAAATCAAGTTAGAGCTTCTAATTATGATTAGCAAAAGTAAGATAATAAAGGTATGTGATAGAGTGCGTCTGGGCAGGCCACTGTAAACAGAATGGCCAGGGACACACCCTCTGAAATACTGACATTTGAACTGACAAATAAGCCTGAGGCAGCCGTGCAAGTGACCTAGAGAAGGGTCCAGGCAGGAGGTCCAAGTGTAAAGGCTCAGAGAGGGAAGCAGCCAGATATATCCAAGGAACAGAAAAGAAGCCATTGTGGCTGGAGCTTACTGAAAGAGAGAGAGAGAGGCAGTTAGAAAGGCTGACAAAGGACATATCTTACAGGATCATATACGACATAGAAAGAAGCTTTGCTTTTATTCTAAGGAGAACTGAAGTTGAAGGATTTTAAGCAGGATGGAGAATGGATTCAGTTTACATTTTAAAATTAAACTTTTCTTTTATTTTGAGATAACTGTAGATTCCCAGGCAGTTGTAAGAAATAAAACAGACAAATTCTATATAGCCTTTACTTGGTTTCCCCCAGTGGTGACAGCTTGCAGAACAATAGTACAATATCACCACCTGAATACTGAGACTAATACAATCCATCAATTTTATTCCGTCTTCCCAAGTTTTGTATGTACCCGTGTGTGTGTGTGTGTGTGTGTGTGTGTGTGTCTGTTTTGCTCTAAGACATTTTTAATAGTCTTTGTTTTTTTAGAGCAGTTTTAGGTCAACAGAAAAATTGAGCAGAAAGTACAGAAAGTTCCCACATGCGCCCTGCCTCCACACAGACTCCAGGGCTGTGAAGATCCTGCACAAGATCATACATCTGTTACAATCCAGGAACCTACATTCACACATCGTTATTTTCTGAAGTCCATAGTTCATATCAGGGCTCATTCTTGGTGTTGTATATTCTGAGAGTTTTGATGCATGTAAAGTGATTTGTCTCCATCATCATAGTATCATCCGAAGCGGTTTCACTGCCCTAAAATTCCTCCATGCTCTGCCTATTCATCCCTCCCTCCCCGCAACCCCTGGCAACCACTGAACGTTTTACTGTCTCCATGGTTTTGCCTTTTCCAGAATGTCATATAGTTGGAATCATACAATATGCAAATTTTCAGATTGACTTCTTTCACGTGATAATATACATTTAAGTTTCCTTCAGGTCTTTTTATGGCTTAATAGCACTTTTCTTTTTAGCATTGAATAATATTTCAATGCCTGGATATACCACAGTTTATTTATCCATTCACCTACTGACGTGTTGGTTGCTTCCAAGTTTTGGAATTGTGAATAAAGCTGCTATAAACATCTGTGTGTAGGTTTTTTGTGTGGGCACAGTTTTCAATACCTTTGGGTAAATACCAAGGAACATGCTTGCCAGATCATAAGAGTAAGTGGAGTTTTATAAGAACCATTTTTCCAAAGTGGCTGTACCATTTTGCATTTCCACTAACAATGTATTAGAGTTCCTGTTGCTCCACATCCTCATCAGCATTTGGTGTTATCAGTGTTGTGGATTCTAATAGGTATATAGTGGTACCTCATTGTTGTTTCAGTTTGCATTTCTCTAATGACATGACAGGATGTGGAGTATCTCTTTGTATTTCTTTTGCAACAATTTTTCCCAGTCTGTGGGTTGTCTTCTCATTCTCTTGATGTTGTCTTTCACAGAAGATTTTAATTTAATGAAGTCCAGCGTATCAATTATTTCTTTCATGGATTATGACTTTCATGCTCTATTTAAAAAGCCATCATCATACTCAAAGTCATTTAGCTTTTAGCTTATATTATCTTCTAGGAATTTCATTGTTTTGCATTGTACATTTAGCTCTGTGATCCACTTTAATTTTTGTGGCACATATAAGCTATGCATCTAGGATCATTTTTTTATTTTTGCATGTAGATGTCCAGTTGTTGCAGCATCAGTTGTTGAAAACATTATCTTCACTTTATTGTATTGTTTTTGCTCTTTTGTTAAAGATCACTTGACTATAGTTATGTGAGTCTATTTCCAGATTTTCAATTCTATTCCGCTGATGTGTTAGTCTGTTCTTTTACCAGTACCACGCTGTCTTAATTATTGTAGCTTTATAATAACCCCTGAAGTTGAGTAGCGTAAGTCCTCCAAATTTGTTCTCCTTCAATATTGTGTTGGCTATTCTGAATCTTTTGCCTCTCCATATAAACTTTAGAATCAGTTTACCAATATCCACCAAATAATTTGCTGAGATTTTGACTGGATTGTATTGAATCTATAGATCAAGTTGGGAGGAACTGACATCTTGAGAAGATTTAGTCTTCCCATCCATGAACATAGACTATCTCTCCATTTACTTAGTTCTTCTTTGATTTCTTTCATCAGAGTTGTGTAGTTTTCCTCACATGGATCCTGTACATATTTTGTTATATTTAAATACCGAAGTATTTAATTTTTTAGGGTGTTAATATAAATGGTATTGTGTTTCTAATTTCAAATACACTTGTACTTTGCTTGTATTGAAAACCAATCGATTTTTGTATATTAACCTTGTACCCTACAGTCTTACTATAATTGCTTATTAGTTTCAGGAGGTTTTTTGTCAATTCTTGCTGATTTTCTACACAAATGATCATGTCATCTGTGAACAAAGACAGTTTTATTTCTCCATTCTCAATCTTTATACCTTTTCTTATTTAATTAACAAATACTTCCTATATAATGTTCAAAAGGAGTGGTGCCTTATACCTGATCTTAGTGGGAAAGCATCAAGTGTCTCACTATTAGCTATGTTAACTATAGTTTTTTCCTAGATATTCTTTATCAGTTTGAAGCTTCCCTCTCTACTCCTACTTTTCTGAGAGTTTTTTTTTTTTTATTATGAATGGGTGTTGGATTTGCCAAATGCTTTTCGTATCTATTGATATGATTCTGTGATTTTTGTCTTTTAGCATGTTGATGTGACAGATCACATTAATTGATTTTTGAATGTTGTAGCAGCCTGACATACTTGGGATAAATCCTTCTTGGTTATGGTATATAATTCTTTTCATCCATTTTGGATTCAATTTGCCACTTTTGTGTCTACGTTCATGAGAGATATTGGTCTACAGTGTTCATGTAATGTCTTCTAATTTTGGAATTAGGGTAGTACTGGCTGAGGAAGTATCCCTTCTGCTTCTTTTCTCTGAAAGAGTTTTTAGAGAATTAGTATAATTTCTTCCTTAAATATTCGGTAAAATTCACCAGAGAACCTCTCTGGGGCTGGTGCTTTCTATCTGGGGAGATTATTAGTATTGACTCAATCTCTCTAATAGATATAGACTCTTTTGCCCATTTTTAAAACTAGATTATTCATTTTATTATTGTTGAGTTTTGACTGTTCTTTGTATATTTTGGATAACAGTCTTCTATTAGTAAGTCTTTCGGAAATATTTTCTGCCAGTCTGTGACTTGAGTTCTACGCAATCTTGTCACACATGTAGTTTCATGTATCTACCAACACTATCAAGATGCAGGACAGTTCAATCACTACAGGATCCTTTGTGCTGTCCTTTTATAGCCACACCCAACTCTGTCTTGTTCCCTTCTTCATTCTTCTCCCATGGCAATCACTAATCTGTTCTCTATTTCGATAAATTTGTCATTTAAAGAATGATTTATAAATGGAACCATAGAGTGTATAATCTTTGAGAATTGACTTGTTACACTCAGTGTAAATCTCTGGAGACTCATCCAGATTGTAGTATATATATGAATAGCTCATTTTTTATTGCTGAGTAGTATTATATAGTATGAATATACCAAAGTTTGTTGAACCATTTACACACTGAAGGACATCTGAGCTGTTTCTCGTCTTTGGCTATTACAGATAAAGCTGCTGAAAATATTCATGTGCAGGTGTCCGTATGAACCTAAGTTTTAATTTCTCTGAGGTAAATGCCCAAGAGTATAACTGCTGAGTCATATGGTAATTGCATGTTTAGTTTTAAGAGAAACTGAAAATCCCTTTAGTAGAGTATCTATATCATTTTACATTTCCACCAGCTATGTATAGATGATCCAGTTTCTCCAAATCCTTACAGGTATTTGGTGTTGTCATTATATATATGTATTTAACTTTAGCTATTTTTATAGGTTGTAATGGTATTTCATTGTCTTATTTTGCATTTCCCTAGTTATGATACTGATAATAATGAGATACTGAACATATTTTCATGTATTTATTGGCCATCTGTATATCCTCTTCAGTGAAATGACTATTTATGTATTTTGCCCCTTTTCAACTTGTATTGTTTAGGACTTTAAACTGATATATCTTAGACACAAAATCTTTTTCAGCTATGTGGTTTGTAAAAATATTTTCTCACACTCTACACCTTGTCTTTTCATCTTCTTAAGTGGATCCTTAGTAGAACCAAATTTTTAATTTTGATGAGTTCAAGTTTATCAATTTTTCTTTTCATATACAATGCTTTTGATGTTAAAGCTAAGAAGAGTTTATCCACTTTGCCAATACCTCCCTTTAATTCGTGTATTTAGACCATTTACATTTAAATTAATTATTCATATGCTATAGCTCAAGTTTTTCATTTTGTTAGTTGCTTTTTATTGTTTCCTCTGTTTGTCATTCCTGTGTTTCTATTTTCTTGCCTTTCTGTGGGTTACTTGAATGATTGTTACAATCAATTTTATAAAGTATTTGAGTGTATCTCATCATATATTTTTCTTAGTTGTTTTTCTGTAGTTTACATTTTTTAAAGAGTCACAGGCTGCTGTGTCTAGAATTGGTTTGAAGGTGGGAAAATTAAAAGAAAAGAGACCTGTAGAAATGCCATTGAGGTCACTACACCAGTGTGAGAGAGTTACTGTAAGTGTTGCCAGCGGTGAAAGTCCCCAGGGAAGCACATGCTCTTCTCTCCGGGTGAAATATTATTTCTCACTCCTTTCACCTGAACTCTTATTCTTCTTTTATTTTGTCACTTTTGTCTAAAAGCCTATGACTTCTGAGCCTGGATTTCTGTCTTGCTCCAATGTTTGCCCATGTAAACCCTAACTTTCCCACTGCAGAACTAACGACATCCACTTGTAATTGAATGTTTGCTTGTCTGTTCCTCCCATTAGCTCTTGAGTGCAGAAATCATGTATTATTATTCCTTTCTGGGTACTCACTCCTCAGAGAGTATCTGAGACCTGGTAGGCCCTCAGAAAGTACCTACTGACTGAAAGAATAAACTTTATGAGATTCATGTAAATTGATTTCCAAAACAGTCAGTTTATTTCCATTGATGTTATCACGTGCTTCAGTACCAGTACATGACCAATTAAAATTTAAATATTAATAATTTAAAACCACATTTTTGATTTTAGTTTGTTTTTAGTAGATTCCACTGGAATTGGGTTATAAAAAATAAAAGAAACCTTAACTGGTATGCTTATTGTACATAAGAGTACTCTGTGTGCTCTTGTAAGATTTTTTTTAAATGTCGTTTTTGGTCACTTCTGAATGGAAGAGAGACAGAATATTGCTGCTGAAACTATTCCAGTGCACCAATTATTTCAACTCAGTGGACACTATGGATTAATCACGCAGGCATCCAAAATGAGTTCTGGTTTTGATTTCCCTAAGGTTTTAAAGGTAACAAACCAAAACCTTCAATTTCTACGTTCCAAGGAAATATAACTGAACCCACAACATCCACATAATGCCAAAAGTATTCCAAACAGTTGCTGTTGCTGAAACCTCTATGTGAAGATTGTAACCCAGGGGAAACATTTTTGGACAAGTGTGGATGAGAGCTTTCTGCACAGGATTCAGTACTCAAAGTGCTGACACATCGGATGACAGTGTGGCATGGGAATCAGTATTCCAGGCTATGTTATTTTAAAAAGTAATGTATGACTGCTTTCCAAGGAAAACAAACCACGGAGCCAGCCTGCCTCTATCCTTCTGTCAAATGCATAAACGTACTAATTGCACTAAGATTATTTCAAGATAGGGTAGTGGGATTTTCCCATGTTAGAGTGACCTGCTGCTTTATCAATAATCTGGCTCCTGTTTTTGTTAGGTGAAGTCTTAGTGGACGATGACTTAATCTGCAGAAATGTGATTGGAAGGAACACTAGTGGTGAGATTTAAACAATGACCTTCTTGAATTTTTTTAAAGAATTATTTTCACAAGAACCACAAGATGGCATTGTCTACTATAGGACTGTGTTCTGACACTCAGCAAGAACTGACAGCAGAGAATGAAGACTGAGTTGTTTCACATTTCTCATTTTATTTGGGAGATTTTGTTCCTCCCTTCCACGTTCGCTTTGTTCACTTCGTGTTGTGTGGCTGTGGTGACTATTGGGTTGTACAGGGGGAGAAGTGGTGGGAAATGAGTGTTGGGCAGCCTCAAGAAGGGCACTGAGGGACTATAATAAAATAGAGTAAAGGATGTCCGGGTGAGAACATAGGATGCTCCCACCTGCTACAACTTCAGATTATAAGACTGAAGACTCAGCTAGTGTTCACACATCAACAAAGAGGAGGTTTAGACCTGATCCACTTACTGTAATTTAAGCAATTCAAATATCTGTTTGGATTCATCATTCCCAAAAGGTTTTACTTTCTCTTTGGTACCCATTCTTCTCCACCTACACAGGCAACTCCGTATCTACACTGTAGTGTGTGTAGGCTGGCAAACCCTCTTTCATCTCCAGTCTCTGGGCATGATACCGCAATGCAAAGCAGAAGGAAGGAATCCATAGCAAGTGAATTCTTACACTGAAACTTCTACTTTACAAAACGTTCTCATTTTAAGCCTCACG
Source organism: Camelus ferus (assembly GCF_009834535.1). NCBI lineage: Eukaryota > Metazoa > Chordata > Mammalia > Artiodactyla > Camelidae > Camelus > Camelus ferus. The sequence continues at coordinate 32,241,241 of NC_045699.1, forward strand.
ACAACCCCATAGGTTTCACAGATGAGGAAACCGAGGTTCAGAAAGGTTGAGAAACTAGTCCAAGCTTATTAAGTGGTGTCGTATGATTTAATCTCAAAATGGTCTTAATTCTAATGTCCATGAGCTTTGCACTATACCACAGTTTTCAAGCAGAAAGGCACTGTGTAAATAAGCAAACCAGAAACAAACATCGAAGTTCTGTCTTTAGCCTCAGGGCGCTCCTCTGCATGGGGGGGGGGGTCATAGACTGGGTGCCCACATGGTAGACTATGCTTGCCCCACCCCGCTGTTCTTCAGTGTTCTGGTTGGGATGTCTGGTTAATATAACATACAAAGCAATTGCATCATTTTACTTTTTCCCTCAGTGGACCAGAATTTCAACTGTATCTACTATGTCAATTTTATATCACATGTTATGAACCAGTGTTTTTCGGTTTTCTGTGTGTCACATGCACTCTCAGTGCCATGTAAGAGAGAACTCACCAATTGAGAACTTGAAACTTGGCGTAAAATATATGTTTTTGCCTTAAAAATCTGTCGGTCAAAATGAGCAATCCTAGATGCCAGACATTTGCCAGAAGCTAAAGTTTCAAACATACGTAAGACGCAGTCCCTATTCTCAAGGAGATTAGAGTAAGGGAGACAGACACATAAAGGGATATAATTTCAGCCCAATTGGTAAGTGTTGTGAAAGAGGTGGGCACTGGGAAGTAGGTGAAGATAAAGAAGGGCATTTATCTACCCTGAGGATTCAGAGAAGGCTTCCTACAGGATATGATCTATCAGCTAGGCCTTGAAGGATGATGATTTAGAAGCTAGTATCAAAATAGATAAAGTCTTTATCTTGCCTCCAACTCTTCACCAGAAACCCACTTAGAAGAAAAACCTTCCCCAAGTTCCAGCTGAGTGTCAGATGCTGATCTGTGGTGCATGCTGGTGGTTATTCTTCATTCTACCCCCCAAATGATTTGCCCCATCTTCCCTGAGTGTCTGACCTCAGGGACTGCATCCTCTGGGCTCCATTGCCCTTGGGCTTCAGTTGGGTTTGGCCAACATGGAAGCACTAGCAGAAGATCCCATGGAAGGAGAAAAGAGGTTGAGGTATTTATAACTTACACTCCTTCCAGATTTGTTGCAATTACGCTAGTCACTGTATCGTCCTATGACTGTAGATTCTGTTAGGGACCTTTGTTCTTAGCTGCAGATCCCAACTGGGCCCTGGGAACACCATTTCCACCCTTGTCCTGATGTTAGAGCCCAGATGTCTCAATACCCCTTGTTGCTTCCCCTAACTCTTCCCACACCTCTTTAAATAATTCTTTCATTCTAAAAAACTTATTTACAAGTCCCTCCCAAAGATGCCATCTATTTTCTGACTTACAAATGTTAGAGAAAAAGAAGACCTTTAACTGACTCAAGATTCATCTGGGGTAGCCTCACCAGCCAGAAGAGCTGAGCAAAAGTGGATTTGATATTCAGTGGATTGAGTGACTTTAGGAAGAGTCACCTTGTACTCTGAACCCCTACAAAAGATGGGTATTTTTGTGGCTGCTCTGCCTATGCTTAGGACAGATAAGATGTAATTCAATTCAGCAAGTATTTCTTGAGTCTCTATTATCTGCTAGCACTATGTTGGAGTGGAGGTCACAGATAAAAAGTAATCTCTTCCCTTGAGTAGCTCACCATGTAGAAGGGGAGATAGAAAAATAAGTTAACAATTCCAGGGGAGAGACAGGGGGGAGCCAAAAAGAAAGGGTCCTTCATTCAGTTTAGGGGAGGCAGCACCATTCAGGATAGCCTGGCTTTGCTGTAGTAACAAATCAACCAGCATAGTTTATTTTTTATCTCCTGTGAAGGCTGATACATGGTGGGCAGCCTTCTTATAACTTTACCATTTGTAACACGTGGCCTCCAACATTCTATGGCAGAGAGAGGGAGGGGAGCAGCACACTGCTTTCAAGACTTCTGGCTCCTAAGTAACAAAGTCACTTTTGTGCACAATTCATTAGTTAGACATAATATCTGACTAACGAACACAGAGCTCATGGAAAGTTTTTTGGAAGAGGTGACAGTTGACTTGGTCTTAAAGAATAAGGAAATTATAGATGACAAAGAGATCTGAAGATAAAGAGAGAGGAGGGTGTTCCAGACAAAGAGAAGGACATATTTAAAGGCAAGGCAGCAAGGACAAGCATGGAGTCTTCAGGGAAGAGCATATGTTTTGGCATGACCTCTCAAAACCCTGGGAGGTCATAAGAGGGTGATGAGAGGTGAGGCAGGAGAGAAAGGCAGAGGTTAAGTGACAAAGGGCCTTATTTGTCACTGTTAGGGTTTGCAGATTTACCCTCAAAGGCTATGAGAAGACATTATAGGGTTTCAAAGGTGGGGGAAGCAACATTAGCAATATTAGATTTCAAATGAGGAGAACAGATACCAGAAGGAAGTGAACTGGGAAGAAGGCAATGGGGCTCTGGCATTAATCCAGGCACAAATGAAGAGCCTGAAGAAAGTCATCAGTGGTGTGGGTAAAGAGAGTGTGATTGAACTTGGTGCTACTTCAAGTTGGATTTCAATGGGTTCTGCAACCTGGAGAGGAAGCAGGAGGACAAGCATGACCTTTAGGCTTCCGACTGCTGCGCTTGCCTTGGAATATGGTACTTTCCCTGAGCCAGGGAGCTTAGAACGAGAGGCAGAAGATAGAGGGGACAGAGATGCACACACTTTGAGACACGATGAGGTTGAGGATTCTGCAGGATCCACGGGTGGGGATGTCCACTCAACACCTGGATCCGGATCAAGACCGTGGCTGGAGATGCAGAATCGGGAGTTCTGTATCACTGAAGCCATTAGAATCAGCAAGGGTGTCTAGGAAGAATGGGTAAGAAAGCTCAGGATGCACGTCTGTGAGGTATGACAGAGAGGGGGCACTGCTATATAATTCAGAGGAGACCTTGATAAACAGTGAGCCATTGGCTGCAAAGGCAGTGCTCAGAAGAGAAACACGGATCCGTATGAGGGAGAGCTGGAGGGTGGAAAAAAAAAAAAAAGGAAACACTATCAGACAAAGAGTCTGTGAATAGAAGAGAGAGAGAGAGAGAGAGAAAAACAATGAACTGCATGAGGCAAAAGAGGTCATCATAAGTCAGAGAGACACAGGGAAGTAAGGCAGCAGATCTGAGAATTTCTGAGTCAGCCAATTAGGGAAGGGCTGAATGTGCAACTTTGACAACATCTTGGTTTACATACCTGCAAACAGATCAGTTTGTCAGCGTTCTCCCTTCTCAATGCCTACCCGCTGAATTGGGAGTCAGACTTTTTTTTTTAACCTGTCGTGTTCTATTGAGAGCAAATTTGGAAACTGCTAATTTGATAACCAAAACTAAAAATCTCTAAGTAACATTTTGTAATGGAGGACTTCAGGTACACAAGGCACAGCCTAGTGGTTTATGTTTGCTACTTCATTTAATTCTGTGCAGAGGGTATTATCCCCATTTATAGGTATAAGAATTAAGACCTCAGAGAGATGATGTGGTGCATCTAAAACTGAACAGCTGGCAAAGGACACAGTTAAAGTCGACAGCTGGGTCTTCATTATGCTAGAGCATCAGCCACCAGCCATCCTGTCTCCTGTAAGTTGCCAAATAGGAAATACCTCCAGTAAATAGATCTCTGACAACTGACAGTTGAGCAAACTTGGAAATCACTAAGTCTCTACACCTTAAAACTATTATCTACGATTTTCTCACACCCTCTTCATTGGCCATCAGTATTAGGTGGTTCCTCCTTACATTGTTAACTCCTCAAAACAATATTAAGGTTAGTTATCAAGCAGTACTTCGCTCCAACCACAGATCCCTATTTGACTCACTCTAAGTTGCAAGGGAAATAAAGAGCAGAAAACCAGGTACCCAGGTAAGCACTGCGTAGGAAGAAACATCCAAGCCCTGCGAACTTCCGTCCTCCCGCTGACTCTCCTGTTCACTCATCCATGGTGACTAGAGGAAGGGGGAGATTGTAGTTACATGTTTTAGAGTGTTCAGGAAAATCAACTAAACAGAGTCAAGTGACAAAAACCTTGTATTAAAAGTACACTAGTAGTGTCTTAATACACTGCTATATCATTAATCATGTAATTAATAAAATGACATAATAATTAAAAGGTGTCCTCAATGTCTGATGAAACTGACAAAGACAGAAAGTGGAGGAGTAGGGAGGGCAGGCACAGGGAAGGCGTGCTCTTGGTCTCTGGGCTTGGACAGACCAAATATTGTTACTTTTTCTTTTCTTTAATTGTGCATTTTTAAATATGAAATCAATCTCTAACACACTGAGAATTAGAATATATTGTATCCTGATCACCCCTGTAACAAACTAAACCAAACATGACAGAATGCAATCTTACAATAAGAGCAAAATACTTGGAAAAAAAGAGAGGGCACCAAAATCAGAAAATGCGAAACAAGGGATGCAACAGAAGGTAAACAGCGTTTGTTCAAATTTCCTTATTAAAACACAAAGGCGGTAAATATAAACTTATGTTCCTTTAGGAAAAAAGAAATCCCCCAAGTTAAAAAAAAAAAAAAAAGTATCCTATATGGGAGACAGATAAGACAAAATGACACTAAAAAATTATGAAAAAAAGGTATGTGCCAAAATCCGTCAGGTAAATACAAAGTAAGAGAAAGGGAAAAAAGGATATTACTAATATTGTAGAAGGAAGAATTTGAGGAAACAAAATTGCATAGGATTTTTAAAAAGCCATTTTAAAAATTTCAACTGACTATACTTCAATAAAAAATTTAAAAATAAAAAATAAACTGACTATACTTCAACTAAAAATTTTAAAATAAAAAAATTTAAAAAGCCGTTCTGAGTTGTCAAAATATATAATGAAATTATGGTAGACACTAACATTGCATAGTATAATGAATCAAGTACTTTATAAAAAGTAAAACTTCATTAAAAAAAAAGGGGGTGGGGGAACACAGGGAAAAGAGACAGAAACACAACTGTGGCGGGACATTAAATAGGGCATCACTCGTCTGTGTGGTAAGAGGGTCCGTACCCCTGACGCCTGCCTTACTGAGAGGCCGCTGTTCCGGCTCGCCTCGCGCTCGGCCCCTGAGCGCACGCTGCCTGCCGGCCTGCCCTGTCCCACCTGCAGGCAGGAGGTCGGCCCGGGCTCCCCCGACAGCTCCCCCGTGCTCCTCCAGGGGAGCACGGCCAACGTGAGGACTCACGGGGCGCAGACAGGTTCTGTAAGGGGAGCGTCGGTCCCAGCGGAGAAAGCCTGCCTCAGCCAGCGGGCGTGGCCGCCGCCCAGCTCCAGCCAGTTTCCAGCAAACAAGAGAGCAGGCTGTGCTGCAGGTCTTCAGTTTTTCAAGAGAAGACAGGACCTTCCATTTCTAGGTGGTTTCTCGGTTTTCAAGTGTTAGCTTAACGATAAATAAAACAAAGTTCTCTCTTTTGCGTTTAGTCTAGCCCACGCGTCTCCAGTTCTCAATGTCTGCTCTAGGTCGCATCTCTCTATTCTGTTTTTCGCCTTTCAAGGTATAAACAACAAACTCTCTGGAATATAATTGCTAATCTTAATTGACTGCATGAAGGAATTGAAACTGTCTCTGCTTTCTGGGAAGAAAGATAATCAAGGATGAAAAGACAGTGTGATAAATGCTCCAAGAGGGCCATACTTAAGGCGTAACAGAAGCACAGAGAAAGGGACCTTAAATCAACCCTGGATTCTCCCTCTCAAAATATTTTAATAAAACTATCCCTCAATAGGGGAGTGAATAAACAAAAAAGGAAATTCATTCACACAGTAGAACCCTATTCTGAAGTGACATTGAGGGAACTGGATTTACAAATGTCAAAAAATAGTGTCAGGTGGAAAAAAGAAGTCACAAACAGATTCCTGGAGAGTGACCCTGCTTATGTAATTTTTTTTTCAAATACATAACATTTTAAAGTGCACAATAAAACACTATACATGCGTTGTAGAAGTAAAAAAATATATATATATAGGAATGACAGTATAAAAATTCAAGATGGTTTTACGCTTGGGGAGGGAAGGAGTGGGGTGGGGGAAGCCCTGAGCCTTTAGTTGTGTTTGTAACATTATATTTCTTACGAAAAAGATCTGAAACAAATATGTAGATATATAATGATATTCAGGAAATTGGGGTGATAGGTTCACTGGTATCTGTATATTGTCCTCTGTACTTCCGAGTATTTTTAAAGTATTTATTGGTTAAAAATAATAACTAAGTATTTAACGATTAAAAATAATACAAGATTATACTGTATAGCACAGGGGAATATATACAAGATCTTATGGAAGCTCACAGAGAAAAAAATGTGACAATGAATATATACATGTTCATGTATAACTGAAAAATTGCGCTCTACACTGGAATTTGACACAACATTGCAAAATGATTATAAATCAATAAAAAATGTTTAAAAAATATAAGTGAAACATTAGTGCAAAATAATAATAATAATAATAAATATGCCCTGTGACATACTGGAAGAAGGAACTTGTGAGTTGATTCTACAAACCTGAGAACTGGTCCTCCAGGACTGGAGATGTTAGCCACTGCTAGCTCTGATCTGTTTGATGCTTCCTATTCAGATTGTTGTGCTAACATACAGCCCTCCTCTGCCTTCCCCAGCCCAGATCTACTTCCCTTTATCCTCAGCTCCCTCCAGTCAATGGAAGTGGCCACCGGTCACCACCAAGCTCGGGCAAAGATAGTTTCCAAGTTTAGACACGGCCACGGGACAACATGCAAGAAAAGAAAGGAAATCTGTTCTTTCACAAAGGATGTAGAACATATCCAAGGAAAGAAAGAAGATATTATTATAAAATACTAGATCCACAAAGAACCTTAGGAATTATGTAGAACAACTCCTAATTTTACAAAGGGGGAAATCCTCAGGGAGAAGAAAGACTTTCCTCAGTCATGGAGGCTAATTAACAGTGAGGCCTGGACACAGGAGAGGTCCCAGGATCCCACTCCGGGGATCATTTTACTGCACCGAAGACACTAACAGAGTTGTCAAGAAAACAAGAGCCTGGAGATCACGTAATTCATGTCTCTCATAAAATAATCACAAGAGCCAAGCCTTCCAATAATCCTCTCACTGAAGAACTTTGGAATTTCCAAGTCAGCTTCATTCACTTTTTAAAAATAGAGTATTGATGAATCTGAGAATCTCACTCCTGAATATAAAAATTGCCAAGTCACTTCATCCACAAATCAATGAGAAGAATAAATTCTGAGAACCACTGAGTCATCTAATGCAAGATTCTCAAGTCATCTCTGTACGCACTGTACACTCTGTTTAACAGCTTTCTCTGTCTCCTTTGTCTGGAGAAAGACCATCCACTCAGTCACCTGCCACTTCTTCAGAGTCTTCCCTGTCATGCCAACATTGACTTGGTTTTCCCTTCTCTTTATCAGCACATGACCTTTACAAGTGAATAAAAACAAAATATTAAGTGGTAAGTGCTATAATAAAATTTTACCTTCTTTCTCTCCCAAATTGCAAGTTCCCTGGGGCCCTGTGCCATGATTAATCTCTAAAAACTAATGCCTGGTGAACAAGTAATTACTGATAAATGAAAGGCAGTGATGATTCATTATCAATGTTACATGCTTCCCAGAAATAATTGGATGTACTCAGTATTATCTCTGGCTCTAAAATTCTTAAAATTAATTTTGGCCTATGGTAAAACTCTCCATAGGGTGTATCATGAAACAGACTTTGAAGAGCTCTGGCAGAAGTCTTCATTCAATTGTGAGTTGGAGAAAGATGGAATAGTCTATCTCTGAAAGTCTAAGTTTTCTATTCACTGGAAATGTTTAGAGACAGAGTGGACAACAGCCTGGAAGGGATGTCTCAGAGGAAATGTGAACACCAGGTGAGAGGTTGGACTAAGTACCCCTCAATATTCTCCCTAAGTAGGACATCTCCTGAGACTCAGATTGTTGGTAGAGGGACCAGGACATTAGTCCATGAGTCGTTCCCTCCAGTAGAAGGAACTGGGGAAACATAAGAGGGAGAGACAGGAGACCGGCTTTGAGGAACTCAGCCTAACAGCCTGATCTTACCACAGAGCCAGATCAGTCCTTTGATCATTCACATAAAGAAGAGGGAGACCACTTTTATCCGGGTTGCCCCAACAGGGCATGGTAAAAAGAACATTCTAATAACTAGACAAATCTAAATAAACCAGTCTAATAGTGGAATAAGTTCCCTGTGTAGGAATGAGTACCTTTCCCTAGAAATGTTCAACGAAGAGGCTGAATGGTCAACTGTTTGGGATGCAATAACTGGATAGGTTTTTATCATCATTAGAAAGTGGGGTTATATTTAGGGTGTCCACACATCCCATTTCTTCCAAGACAGGTCTAGTTTACATCTGTTGTTCTAGTATAATTATTACTTCTTCCCCATTTCACTTTCAAAAATGTCCCAGGTTGGAAGATAAATCACATGGTCAGCCTACTTTCATTAGATGATTCTAAAATTCCTTTCAACTTTAATAATCTTGCTCAATGTTCTGCCCAAGGGAGGGGCTTATAAAAGAAGGGGCATCTCAGCTGGGTTAGAGAAGGGGCTTTTAGACTGAAAGAGACATTTCCCACGGTCCCACTGGATCATCCTGTGATTCCAACGATCACTATCTGTGAAAGACTCTCAAACTCATGTATTTATCTCTAACCTCACTGCTAAGTCATGACTTTTCACTGACCTCGTGGAGAGCAGCACTTGGATATCCTACAGCGGCACCTCTAATGCAACACAGTTTGCATGATCTGAGGGAAATATCATACACGTTTGTCCTAGGAGCATTTTCTGATACGTATCTTTGATAATGAAAGTTCATACGGATATAGTAATGCAATTAAAAATGAAATACATGCATTAATGTTATACATTGATTCACAACAATTCATGTAAAGCTCCCTGATCTTACCACAGAACCTGAGGAATTGTGTGAAGTGAGACTATTCTGTGGCTGTAATGGAAGATGAAAGATCTTAGCCTGGGGCTATACACTTTTGGCCTTCTCAGTAAATATTTAAATAATAATGGGGTCTTCAGATGGGAGCGTGCATGGGTGTTTGAAACTTAACAGTTTCCTGTCTCTGAGCAGTATTTCTGACTAGCAGAATGGAAGAAGGGCCCACAGACTTTCAAACATATCCAAAGCTTTGTCATAGCTCTCTCCAGGGTGTCCACAAGTAAATTTAGAAAAGTCTACAGTGGAAATGAAAATAATGCTTGTGTCTGCAGCCTAACAAATCTTTTGGAGAAACTCTAGTGAATTATGAGGTAAAGGTGTTTGAAACTAGGCCAGCTTGCCTTGGCGTGGACACATTCAGCATCACTGGGTACCACCTCATCTAACTCATCTCTTGCCCCAGAGAGTTCAAAACTTCAACAGACTTCACGGTTGTAAAGTCCCCAGACTGTCAAAACACCTGGGGCTTGTAACTCAGCACTGGGAGTATAGTCCAAGGAGATGTGGCATCTGACATCACCTGGGTGCTTATTAGAAACGCAGAATCTCATGCCCACGCTAGGCCTGCTAAATCAGCGTCTGCAGTGGGCAAGATCCTTAGTAAATTCATATGCATGTTAAAATGTAAGGACTTAGAAGTTCGCATCACAAGAAAAAAACTGTTAACTATGTGAGGTGATGTTATGTAAACTTACTGTGGTAATCATTTATAAATACATATAAAATCATTATGTTGCACACCTTAAATTTATGCAATGTTTTATGTCAATAACACATCAATAAAACCAGGGGGAAAGTGTGAGAAACACTAGCCTAGGAGATTTACCTAAAGTGTAGAGACCTGGATTCAGGTTGGACTGTACAATCACTGTAATACTTAAGTCATAGGATTAAACCAAACACCATGACCGACACAGAAAAGGGGGCCCGAAATGTTAATTCCCTTGCTCATCCTGCACAAAATCTGTCTTTGTCCCCGTCCTGGTCAGCTCAGGATGGGCTCCTCTATCTCCTACAATTCCTCTTCACTTCAATGGGTGGCTTTCACTCTCAGGAAATACCCACAGATCTTAGCCCAGAAAAAGACCCACTTGGCCCATGACTCATGACCATCTTGCCACCCTCCACCTTCCTTCTGAGGATGTGGAGAGGGCTTTCTCCTTGGGGTGGGGGGCGGGGGGGTGGTCAGAGAAGCAGAATCCAGTTCTGCATTTTTCACACAGCCTGAGGCTTTCAAAGAGCATGAAACACAATTAACACCAATGTGAGCTCTGCAGTTGCTCATTACGAGGTCATTCAATGCTATTGTTACCTGACCTATAAGCAGCTGTTGCCAACTAATGTACACTGTCACTGGGCTCTGGAATTATTATATACAAGTGAAATAAATCTGCTTCTCAGATTGGCGGTACAGAATTCTTCCCTCCCCGGCTCTCAATCCTCACCGTAGTCGGGCCGTGTATAGCTATGGTCACACGTCTCACTTTTCTTTATGCAATTTCTCCTTTTTAATTTTTTTCCCCAGAGGTTCTGCTCTATTAAACATTTTTATTTCTTCAACCCACGATTTCTGGCCATTGAAGACATAGTCAAGAGGTTAATCTGAGCTGAAATAGATCAGATCTGTTACACTCATTCTGATTTATCTGACTCCTTGGCTGGTTTACCAGCTTGAAATCTTTGGCACTGGTTCAGGCCATGTCTCTGGCAGAGAGTTTTTTTTAAAATTTTATTGCAAAGGTTGCTCTGTTTTCATTACAGATGATATGGTTGGATCTCAAAGTGCCACAACGTAAAATGCATATACTAAATTTGATAGATATTGTCCCCCTGGGGCCATAAAAATGGAAACAAAAGCAATTTAAGGAGTTCTTTCCAAACTTCTGGGACACACAGTGGAAAACATATTAGGTTGGTTGGACTTATTTTTGTTCTTGGGTGCCGGAGACCTGAAGGCAGCAGCTGTTTTTTGCATGTGCTGGTATTACTCCTACCATGATAGATACAGATGTGCCGCTTGCTGGACAGAGAGACGCATCGGTGTCCTGCCTGGGCTCTCTGGCCACAGTGCAAGGGTGTCTGAGCTGGCTAGCAGGGGGAGAGCTCAGTGACCAAAAACACCAAGAGGTGGGAGAAATTCTCCCTTGAAGGCAAAGAAGGAAGAAGGCAAAAAAAAAAAAAAAAAAAAAAAATCCCTTGCTCTTGGCAGGAAAGTTAGTCATACTTCCCAGGTTCCCATGCCTCTCCAGGATTTTGGAGGTCATTCTGGACAGCTTGATTATCATAAACAACTGGTTTGAAGAAGGTGTTTCAAACTGGGTAGCAGGGGGAATTAAGTACACAAGTGTCATGAGTCTGACACATTATAAGAAAGTTTTTTCCAATAAGATGATGCAATCTTTGCCACTGATGAGTTTGGCTTTAAATTTTAAGCAGGCATAATGGTGGATAATTTAAATATGAAGTGTATTGATTACAACATGATTGGCATCCTCTGTGGCACCTGGAGCAGCATTTGCCCCTCAGAGACAAGCCTTTAGTTCACCTACAGGAGCCTAGAGAGACCATTCTGCCCAAGGACAGTCTGGGGCAGCCCAGCGCCAGATCCCTGAGTCTCCGCCAGTCACATGCCTTATCTCCCAAGAGTCTCATTCCCAAGCAGAGACTAACAGAGACTAAAGATTTTTGGAGCTCTTTATCCTAAGCCCCAGAAGAGAAATATTTGGAAGGTAATAGGGAATTGACTCCCAAGTTTCCTTCAAGATGCTGTGTCTCTGGGGTAAAGATTGTCTGCAATACCTTTACGCTCCTGAACATCTATTTCCCATAAACCAATACCTTATTGTGCTGCAGAGGCTGGATCTCAGGGTTTCCTGCAGAGCAGAATCGTGGCCCATCTCTTCTCAAGAAGGAACCGTGAAACAGACACAAGAAGCAATGACACCTCAGTTTGCCAAATGATTTTCCTTATTTCTCTGAGGTCCGGAGATCTAAGACTACGAGTCACAAAGGTCCTTCTAAATACATGCTCTACACGTGTGGCTCTGCTGTGTCAAAAGTCCTGGCTGTTTCCGGAAAAGAAAGCGTGCTCGGTTTTGCTTCTGCATACAATTGTTTTGGATCCACTTGTCTGCTTAACTTCAAAGAAAGCCTCTGTTTACAAATTATTTTTTTCACTTGACCTGTAAAGTCCCTCTGGCTGTGGAGACACTGACAAAGGTGGGTCAGGGCATCCTACGTGTATCTTTCATCTTCACCCGGAGCCCCCACGGAAGGGACACTGGAGCCTCACATTTTAGCATCTGGGAGACACAGTTGCTGGGGGAAATGACAGATGGATTGTCATGCTGGCTCTGAGGGGACTGCACGTGCAAGGATGTCTTGTGAGTTTCTTTGTTTTTCTTCTTGAAAACATGAAATCAACTGGGGGAAATAGCTGTTTTTGCTTTTGGTTTTTGTTTTTTCCAAAATGCTCCTGAGGTAAACTAAAAACATGAAGTCTTTAAGAATACGTCTGTGAGGACGCTGAGGTTGATGGAGTAACCGGGATTCACAACTCCTGGCGTTGGGACTACAAATATTAAGCACCAAGATCTGCTCCTTTGACACGTGTATTTTTTTTTTTATTACAAAGAGAGTTCTCTTGGTGGTTTCTATAGGTGCACACATCTGAATTGTCAAAGTCTTCTATGAGTATTGCTTGCCCTAAACTTATAAATGAGTAATTTCCAGAGGTTCATTTATAAGTTGATTTTTGGGAGAAGTCAGAACCTATTCCACAGAGAAATAACATTAGAAGTTCTGCTTCTGGCTTCTCAAAATCTCCTCCACCCATAATATATTAACACTATTCTGTGCCTTCAACAAAATAGAATTAACAACAAAGATAAAAAATAATTTTCCCTACTCTGATGATTATTTTTTGATGAAAGCCGATTTTTTCATTAGAGGAAGATGTGGAAGCTAGCGGAAACTTTAGTAAAGATACAAATAATGGGACGCTTTCTACAGCTTCAGAATTTAATGGCAACTGGCAAATTTCAAAACTTGCAATGGTGTTTACTGAGTCCGACGTGTTAACTAGTCATGCTTATTAGACCATGTGAGGCTTCTCTCTTTCCTTTTTAAATTTTAATTACATCTGAAAAAAGAAAGAAAATGAGAGGAGAAGAAAAGCAGAAAAAAGAGATTCTCTGTGGTGTCTTAGACAAAAGGTGGACATGTTATAAAAAAGCAGTTACATCAGAAAGTGTGTGTTCATACAAAAAAGAGACAGACCTGGAATGTGAAATTAACTGATCTGTGGTCAGTGAAACCGCATGTCATATCCTCCTTAAAAGAAAGAATATTTTGGTAAAGCAGTGGTTCTCAAAGTGTGCTTCCCAGACCAGCAGCTCCGCTTCACTGCATCACCTGGGAACTTGTTAGAAAAGCAAATTATGGGGCCCGACTCTAGATCTACTGAATCAGAATCTCTAGGAAAGGGGTGCAGCAGTCTGTGTTTTACCAGCTGTCAGGAGATCCTACAGCCTAGGATCTGAGCAGCGTTGTGGTGAAGAAACGCTGGATGGTAGAGTTTCCTATAATGACCACTAGGTGGCTCTGTTGGTCAGGGCAGACTGGTTAATACAGGAAGTTGTTCAGAACACAGAAGTAATGCTGTTACTTAAAGGAGCTACGTGGAGAAGGATGATATTTTCTCTGTTGTCTCAAAAAACTTTTTTTAACTCATCAGGAAGAAACTGTAAATAAGTCCACTGCCCTAAGAGGTCAAGTGAAATCATGGAACATTTCTAGGTTTGGTTTTCAAGACTAGAGTTTGTTTACAAAAATGAAAAATTTTATTAATAATGTAGAAAACATAAAATATGTTTTATGTACTGTAACATGAAATATTACTATTACCTAAAAATATTATTTAATTCTCTCTTGACGTAGACATTTTAAATTATATCAGAGGCACGCCATGACTCAGCTAACAAACTTAACACAACCTTGGATTCCACTGCGTGTTTTCATCCAACCTTCCTCAGAGCCACACCTTGACTCTGAGTGTAACCTAAGCTTTGTCTCTGTGTTCCACCCCAGTCAGCCTTTCTAGTTTGATCCAATCTCATCCTCAACCTCTGGCATTTCTCATTCCCTGCTTTTACAATAGCAACTCCACTTTCAGCCCCTGGCACCCTACTCATTGGTCAGGTACTCAGGATACGGTGGCCTTGGTCCATCCCGTTGGGGCAGCAGGGAGGGGAGAAGGCTAGAATTGAAGACCTCCACCGTAGCAACGTTTGAACTGAGTAGATTTTATGTCTATACTGAGGAGATACTATTATAGTTCAAATGTTTGTAACAAAACTCTGTAAACTCTTCAAAGGAAAATCACGATAAAGCTCAATATAAATACATGAACCTCTTTTTTGTGTTGCACCATCATTCCTTATCAGAAAAAGTTCTTAACCCAGAGAGGTTCTTAACCTAGAGTCTTCTGACATAGTCTGCTTGACTGTAACTATTTTCCTTTGTAACTCTAGTACATTTTATCTTATGAATTAAAAAACATTATTCTAAGAAGGATTCTTTGGTTTCATCAGACTGTCAAAGTAAACCATGCACGATGAAGATGAAGAAATCTGAAGCGTACTGGGGGAAGCTGCCTCACCATCAGAGGAAGTAATGTCCATCCCCCTGGGCCTCACCAAGGGATAGAAAAAACAATAGCCCAGGGGCAGAGAGTAAATGGAGTCCCTGGATAAGCTGACCAGGCTCCCAAATTCAGCATATATTGCAAGCCAGCAAGGGAGATGTACTCCTACCTGTTCATCAAGAATTCATCCACCATAGCCCATCCTATAAAGTTTCCCCAGAATCCTAAGTCGTGTAAGGCTCATGATAGGCACTGAACACAGTTAACACATTGTTTGACTGAAGTAGAGGAGACTTAACTGCGAAAAGGAAGAATGCAGGCCAGAGAATGAGTCTAAGTAAGTTAACAAAATGCACCCCTACTTTCATAAGGGCCAAGGAAGCGCCTTAGTCGTACAGCAATGGTTGGAGGCAACTTGTGGCATCGTCACTGTACGAAATAGATCTTTCAGTGGGAAAAAAGAGCATTTCCTATTTCAGGAGACTGTTAGTACCACAGGAGGTTTCATAGCCATAGACTAATCTTAAGCATGTGGCTATTGAGGAGCAAAGTCCATTATCTCACTCCTGCCAAAGTCAGGTCCGGACATTCTGCTAATCTTTGCTGAGAACAACAGGGTGAGAATTTCAGGGCAGAGTTAGTAGCTCAAAGGAATCAGATCTTCCATCCCCACAGAAAATTAAAATCTGATACCTTTGCAGGTCTCAGGAAAAACTCAACAATTAAGCGTTGTTATGGCAGGAATAAACAATGGTCTTAAAACCTATGCTTCTCCTTAAGAACCAGTCTGAATAATATCACTCCCATTATTCCTTATCAGAAAGAACTCTTCCTTTGTTTATGTTCACATGAATAATTAGTCCTAGCTTCGGAAAGGATCCTTCACACACAGTTCACGGTTTTAGGAAGAGCTGAGGACCTACAAGGGCATTTCACACAGTCTGCTTGACTTTTCAACTCTCTTTTCTTTTTCATTCATTATGAATAGGCAGTCTTGTCTCTGGCAGGAAAAACATTCAGCCTTTATCTGGGATGGCTATGACAACAGAAAAGACAATCTCCCATCCCTAAAGAAATAAATTATTTTCTGTTTTGTTTGTTTGCTTGCTTTTGGTGCCACTGATTTAGCCACCAGCCAACCAGCCAAGGGGGTGCAGGAATTCGTAAATTGTGGATGTGGGACTGTGGCCTCTTACTGAAGTTTTCCACTCTTTTTGCCATGAACTGAGGTCCGACTATGAAGGTTTACTATGTTGAAAAAAATCATAGGATATATGGTTTAAATCAACAGGGAATTTAGAGAAAAACGGCACAATTTTGCACTACTTTTGTCTGGTTTAACAGATGAGGTAAAAATGAGCAGATGGATTACTTCTTTCAGAAGGAAAGATTCTGCTTCGTCTCCTAGTGCTTGAGGAGACAGAACTCTTCTTACCAGTACTGGACAAACCCTGTAAATTTAAGCTAAAATATGTATTTGAGTCAGAAGTCTCACAAATGCTGAGGATGGAGTAGCAATGCTGGCCAAAAGCTGGTCCCCTGAGAGTGAGAGAGGGGTCACAGGGTGAAGGATGGAACTGGATACAGGTTACCCTTAGAGTCAAGGCAAAACTGAATGCTTAGTACTCAACAAGCATAGCTGATGGGACTTTATTAAGACTTAGATGGCAGAACACTTGCTGCAATTAAATAAAGAAGAACCAGAAGTAACAAGTTGGGGCTGAAAAGGATTGGACAATAAGACAGCTCGCCTTCTCAACTTGGCCAAGGCAGGTCACCTCTTGGAACCATAGTAGTCCTAATTCATGAGTTTAGGAGTTAGATCAGATTCTATAAAATACTGGAGACAAAGGAAGCCTGGAACTGCATGTTGCAGACTGAATTTGGAAGTTAGATTAGTCTCCCAGGACAAAAGAAATAAAAGCAAAAATAAACAAGTGGAATCTAATCAAACTTAAAAGCTTTTGCACAGCAAAAGAACCATCAACAAACTGAAAAGAAAACCTATGGACTGGGAGAAAATATTTGAAAATGATGCAACCAACAAGGGGTTAATAACCAAAAATGCACAAATAGCTCATACAATTCAATAACAAAAAAAAACCACCCCCTCCCCCCAAAAAAACCCAATCATAAAATAGACAGAAGACCTAAATAGACATTTCTGCAAAGAAGACATACATATGGCCAATAGGCACATGAAAAGATGCTCAACAGTGCTAATTATTAGAGAAATGCAAATCAAAACTATAAGGTATCACTTCACATCAGTTAGAATAGCTTTCTTCAAAAAGTCTACAAATAATAAATGCTGGAGAGGGTGTGGAGCAAAGGGAACTCTTGTGCACCATTGGTAGAAATGTAAATTGTTGCAGCCACTGTAGAAATAGAACAATCATATGATCCAGTAATCTCACTTCTGGTTATATATCCAGAAAAAAACTAAAATTTTAATTCAAAAAGATATATGCACCCCATTGTTCACAGGAGCACTATTTATAATAGCCAAGACATGGTAACAATCCAAGTGCCATCAACAAATGCTTGGCTTTAAAAGTGATATATAAATATATACAATGGAATACTACTCAGTCATAAAAAAGAATGAAATATTGTCATTTGCAGCAACATAGATGGATCTGGAGAATATTATACTTGGTGTAGTAAGTCAGACAGAGAAAGACAAATACTATATGATATCACTTATTTGCAGAATCTAAAAATAATACAAATGAATGTATATATAAAACAGAATCAGATTCACATAGAAAATGAACTTATGGTTACCAAAGGGGAAAGATGGAGGGAGGGATAAATGAAGAGTTTGGGATTAACAGATACAAACTACTATACATAAAATAGATAAGCAATAAGGATTTGGTATAGCACAGGGAATTATATTCAATATCTTATAATAATCTATAATGGAATATAATCTGAAAAAAATATGTAACTGAATCACTCTGATGTATACTTGAAACTAACATACTATTGTAAATCAACTATACCTCAATTTTTCTTTTAAAAAGGCTATTTTAACTCTTACGACACTATGTAAATGATTGTGCCATGAAAATTAAAAGGGGTGAGGAGTCCTGTCCATCTTGTTGGAGCTACACTTCACAATTCACAGCTACTCTGTATTTCCATTCCAACTTCCTTTTTCCAAAGTGCTAGACGGACTACGTAGCAGGTGTTCCTAGTGTCCTAGATTTGGCCATGTGGCACTCACTCTTCTAAGGGTGGCATCCTACCCTGAGCACCTGCAACTCTGCTTGTGAGAATATGCCAGGCAGGCTGGAAGTGCCGGGTTTAATGCTCCACAGGAGGGAGGACCTCAACCAATGGCAGTAGTGGTACAACTTGAAGTGCCCTACAAGAGTCCTACCAGGGAATCAGCTGTACCACTGTTACGCCACCCCCAGAACCCCCAGAGCACGCACACACGGAAATGAAAATACTTAACTAAGATTTGATATTTATTGATCAAGTTTATGCTGATGTTTTGTGGTGGTCCTAAACTGCCAAGCCCAGTATTTTGGGAGGAATGCAGTGGCCATGAGTTGCGGGTTCAGAGCCAGGAGCAGCTGTGAAAGGAGGGTTTTCACATGCCACTTTCCTGGCCTCAGATTCCACTCTGGACAGAGTAGGCAGATCCTCCTCATCAATAGAGCAAACTGGATTTCTATAGGGTCTACTCACTAAGTGTTTTGAGATCATCAAATGAATCAAATATGAATACATACAATTTCTCCTTCATGCACAGCATGTAATAAGCACAAATAACAGGATATTTTAAATGTCTGCTAAAAATGTAAAAAGTTCAGTGGTCATCAATAAACATAAGCCAAGAAATTGACTTCTGGAGGCACTAATAATAGTTATGTCCAAGTATGACTAAACAGAGAGACAAATATATTGAGTATATCAAAAAACCTTCTTTCCTCTTCCCAGAAATTTATTGGAACAAGGAGGTGGGGGAAGAGGAGGAAGAAAGTAATTTTTATACTCATTTTAAATTTTGGTTTCTACATTCCTCTCAGAAAACATTTTGGCAAGCAGTGTATAGTTCCCAGCTGCCCTAAGGGTAGGAAGTTCCAATCTATTTTATATTATCCTTCTTTCAATTAAATATTTCCTTGGGAAATTGACTGGAAAGCTTGTAACAACCAAGGATAAAATAACTTTTGGGTGAAGTGGCCAGGCACACGTGCTGAGCCAAAATCAAATTGTGAGGTAGGGTCCGTCAGTGTGTTACTCAGCCCCTCAAACCTAGCAGGTAAATGAATAATTTGTGGAATAGATTATCTCCTGCCAGAGAAGTGATGGCGTGAATTTGAGGATGGAGAATCTCCCATCTCTCTCTCCTCCCCCGATGCCTGTGATTCTGCAAAGGAAGCTGGATTATTTAAATGCAAGGTGATGGTTGAGGCATCTTAGTGCTGTGCACTGTTGCCAAGCAAAGCACCTCCAAGCTGCACAGGAAGTAATCTTATGTCCACCACTAGTCTAAGGAATCCTGTGGTCGGGGCTATTACACACACTGTGTTTGGTCAGAATGAGAACTGCTTCAAATAGCTTCTTGGAAGCAGAAGTCCAACAGAATTGCCTACTGGGCAGGATGGAGAATGCATCAAAAATGAAGAAGCAGAAAGAAGGGAGGGAAGAAGGCCCAGTTTTCCTGTAAATGCCTCAATACACTACAGTGAGGAGCTCGCACAGAGACATCGGCAAACTGCTAGTTTCTCCCCAGTACCCAGCTTTGGGGAATTAAAAGGTCTGGAGTGCCCTGGTATTTCTAGCTAATCCTTACCCTGGTCATTTCACTTCCAAGCACCTTCCACCCAGTTTGCCTGTTTGTTGTGCCCAACTTGAAATAATCACTAGCGAGCCTCCCTTTATTACAAAACAGGATTGCCAGAGAAACTGTCCAAAGTCTGACTTCAGCTCAGCTGTCTGCAAGCCACGGAGGCTGACTCAAGGGATAGGTCACCGGGGCAGCCCAAGAGGAAAGTACTAGAAGATCCTTCCAAAAACATTGCAGACAAGCAGGTGTCATCTCCGTGCCTGGAACTCCTCCCGAGGGGCAAAAACAGCAAGAGGAGGAAGATGAGCAGTTAGTATTTAGTGAATACCTATTATATGCTGGGGATTGTACTAGGTGCATTGTGTGTGTGTGTGTGTGTGTGTGTGTACTTTAAACTTAATAAATGAAATTCACCATGCTAAGAACGGTATATATTTACTATATAATTAAGTTACAGACACAGAATGTTACTGGCAGAGATATGATTTAAATCTTGATCTCTTTCTTTTTCCTATGTCATGAAATCTCCTGTTAAGAAATAGTTGCCCATCTTGTACTTGTTTTTCCTTCTGTACGATATGAGGGGGAGACGGCACACTTGCCAGCCACAGGAACATGTGAGTATCACAAAGGTTGGAGAGGCACTTCCTGAGGGCTGTTTAAAAGCCTGGTGGGGTGATTTAGACGCCTGACATGTTAACATTGGAATGGATCTCAGACACTGAAGTCTTCTATTACTCACATGGGAAAATGGATGTCAGAAAGGTGAAGCTGCTGAAGCTGCAAAGCCTGTCAGTTAGAGTGGGGACTAAACCCAAGAGTCTTCATTAGGAAATCAGGGTTCTTTGTATGACACAAGGCTCCTTCTATGCAATGTTTTAGAAGTGTCCATTCAATATTAAACAACAAAACAACAAAAAGCCACTTGTTGGGGAAAAAAAATAAAACCAGGAAGATTAAAACATATAAAGGAAATGAAGTATTCCAGAAGCTGTCCAGATTCTCATCTTTGGGTCACAGACTTTGTCTCGGTCTCAGACTCTGATGAGTCTGGACAAATCCCAGAGGCTCAGTACATATGTGTGAAATGCATATGTTCACGTTCTATTGGTAATAACTCAGCTGAATGACTGTCAGGGACACAAAAAACCCCGCACATCAGTCTGGTCTGGCATAGCCGCTGTAGCGATTTATGGGGCTGTAGAGGGCGGTGGTCTGGGGTGAGATTTGGCGCCTGGAAGGGGGTTCCCGGGGTTCCACGCAGCCTCTGCTGTTGTGGCAGCTGCCCCAGCAGCATGGACCCACAGAAATCCTGCCCCGGGAAGAGTTTGACATCATCTGTATTTGCCCAGGGAAAGAGCAACTCTTTCTTGCTGTCTCTTAATCACTGCAACAGGCTTCACAGGGTTTTGCCAAGGAAGAGAAAAATGGGTCTCTGGCTTTGTGAGCATACAAGGCCACAAGAGAAAGAGCAGAGAGAATTTTTCTGGTGTCAGAGGCCCGGCCCCCTCAGCAGTTAGCTTGGGTCTTCAGGCAAGTTCCTCCTTTCTGGGCTGCAATGAACCCATCTGTGAAATGAGAGACTTGGAAGACGATCTGGAAGGATTTTCCCAGGTGGATGGATCAATCAATGTTTATTGAGTGCATAGCTGGGTGCTATGTCCTAGGGACAAAGTCCTGCTCCAAGGGGCATATAATTAACATGCAATTAACATATCACATTAACTAATAACAACAGCACTCTCCATGAGCTGGAGGCACTCCGTGGGCTTCCACCTGTTCAATCCTCACAACAACCTGAGCAGATAGAAAATACCATATTGTTATTTTTATTTTCACTTTATAGAGAGGAAACTGGGATTTATCCCAAATAAGTAGCTCACCCAGGTCACATATTTAATGGATAAATATATGAAATGCCTTGGGTACCCTGAAGCAAGAATCAAGGAAGACTCTACAAGAAGTAATATTCACATTTGCCCTGAAGTGTGAACAGGGGTTTACCAGCAGGGGAAAGGATGGCAGAGAGGGCAAGGGCACTCCAAACGAAAGGAACTGCATGTGCAAAGGTATGGCGGCATGAAGTATACGAGCCCTTTAGAAAACCACAGCTCGTCTGGTGTGCCTGGTGCTTCGGGAGGCTGACCAGATGGTGGCCTGGCAGTTTGCAGCTTGCATGCTGTTATGGACTGAAGTACAGAAATGAACAAGCTGATCTAAAAATCTTGCAGAGGTTCAAGGGACCCAAAACAGATACATGATCTTGATAAAAAAGAGGAAAGTTATGACTCAGACCTCCCAATTTGAAAACCTACTACACAGCTGCAGGAATCAAGGCAGCGTGGTACTGACAGAAGGACACGCAGATCAATGGGGCAGAACTGGGAGTCCAGGAGTGAAACCCTCACATTTATGGTCAGTTGGTTTTTGATAAAGGGTATCAAGATATAGGTAAGAAAATTTACCTACTTCCCTCCAAAGGACTCTCTCTTCCCTGAGAAGGCTGGAAAATAAGTCGGGTGTAATGTTGCCCAACTGTTGGATTTTTCCTCCATTTATGTTTTCTCTTTCACAGGGAGATTTAGGAAAATCCTAACACAGGAGAGAAGAGTTGTGTAAAATACTGTCCACAGCCCTCCTGTCGGACCGCTGGCCCTCCACCCAGCCAAGGGGGCTCATCTTCACCATGTTGGACCCCGAGGCTGGGGCACCCAATATGGAGCTTGAACTGCTCACTCCCCAGGGAGCACCTCCGCCTGTGTGATCTCTCTTTTCCCCTCCCAGAGACAAAAGGGCTCACCTGATTGCTTATCTTCCCTTTCTACCTGACTCTGTATGCATCTTTCTTTCAGCCTTGATTGTACAGGAGTCTTTCTGCCAGTCTCCAGTTAGTTTTCAGTGAGAACAGTTCCACGTGTGGATCTCCTTGCCTTTAATATTAAGTTTTAAGTAAGTGGCCTTTATATACTCTGGATTCTAGACCTTTAACAGACATATGATTATAAATAGTTTCTTCCATTCTCTAGGGTATCTTTTTACTTTCTTGATTCCATGCACCGAAGTTTTTAAATTTTGATGAAGTCCAATTTACCCACTTTTTCTTTTGTTGCTTATGCTTTTGATATCATCTTTAAACCACTGCCTAATCTAATGTCGTAAATATTTACCCTTGTATTTTCTTTTTAAAGTTTCATAGTTTTAGTTCTTACATTTATGTTTTTAATCCATTTTGAGTTGATTTTTGTATATGGTGTGAGGTAGGAATCTAAGTTGATTCTTTTGCATGTGGATATCCATTTGACCCATCACCATTTAAAAAAAAAAAACAAACTGTTCTTTCTCATTTCATGGGCTTGGCAATCATGCTGAAAATACATTTACTATAGATGTATTGATTTATTCCTAGACTCTCAATTCTATTCCATTGATCTAAACATCTGTTTTCATGCCAGTGCCATACTGTTTTGAGTATAGTCACTTTAGAGTAAGTTATTCAATCAGGAAGTGTGAGTCTTCCAACTTTATTCTTTTTTTTCTGAATTGTTTTGACCATTCAGGCCTGTTGCAATTCCACATGACTTTTAGAACCAAATTTTTCAGTTCTGCATAAAAGACTGTTGGGATATTGATAGGGATTGCAGTGAATTTGTAGATTGCTTTGAGGAGTATTGCCATCTCAACAATATTAATATCAATTATTAATATCAACACTGAATTGTTAATATTAATCAAATCCACAACACAGAGTTCTTTCCATTCATTTAGGCCTTCCATTTATTTTGTATTTTTCAATGTATTAGTCCTATACCTACTTAGTTAAGTTTATTCCTAATGTTTTATTCTTTTTGATGATATTATTTAAAGGAAACTTTTTAAAATTCCATTTTGGATTATTTATTGCTAGTATGGAAATACATATGATTCTGTATATTGATCTTATATGGTGCAATTTTGCTGAGCTTTTTTATTATCTCTAATAATATTTTGTGAATTCTTCAGGATTTTCCTCATATAAAATCATATAATCTGTGACTGGTGATACTTTACTTCTTCCTTTCCAATCTGAGTGTCTTTTGTTTCTTTTCCTTGCCTAACTGCCCTGGTTAGACTTTACAGTGTAAAGCTGAACAGAAGTAGTGAGAATGGAAATCCACATCTTGTCTTTGATATCATGGAGAACGCTTTCAATCTTTCATTAAATATGATGTTAGCTATGTGTTTTCATAAATGCCCTTTATCAGGTTAAGGAAATTTAGGTCTATTCCCAGTTTGTTCAGTGCTTTTGTCATAAAAAGTCATTGAACTTTGGCAAGTACTTTCCTGCATCAATTGAGATGACCACGCAGGTTTTTTCCTTCATTCTAATATGGCATATTATATTGAATGATTTCATATATTTAAGCATCCTTAAATTCCTGGAATAAATCCTATTTGGTCATGGTGTATATCTTTTTAATATGCTATTGGATTCCATTTGCTAGTATTCTGCTGAGAATTTTTTGCATTTATGTTCACTATGGATATTGGTGTGTAGTTTTTATTTGTGACTCCTTTTTTTTCTGGTTTTGATATCAAGGTAATGGTTGCCTCATAGAATGTTTCTTCTCTTCTGTTTTGGAAGGACTTGGGAAGGATAGATTTTAATTTTTCTTAAAACATTTGTTAGAATTCAACAGCAGAGCCAACTGAACTTAGGCTCTTTTTGAGGGAAGTTTTGGGGTCAATGATTCAATCTCTTTGTTATGTATCTATTCAGATTTTCTGTTTTCTTCTTGAGTCAGTTTTGATACTTTGTGTGTCTAGGTTATCTGACTTGTTGGCATATGATTGTTAATAATATTTTCCATAATACTTTCTATTTTTGTAAGTGAGTAGTAATGACCCCACTTAATCTTCTCTGAAGATTTGTTGAAGAGTTACAAATCAAAAATTCATTAATAGTGACCCTTATTTTACTCATATGGTTATTTTACCAGTATTTTAGTTTCTCTGTTTGGATTTGAGTTACTGACTAGTGTCTTTTCATATTGGCCCAAAGGACTCTCTTTAGTATTTCTTGTAGGACAGGTCTACTAGTGATGAACTTTCAGTTTCTGTTTATCTCAGAATATTTTAATTTCTCCTCCACTTTTGAGTCATAGTCTTGCCAGATACAGTCTTCTTGATTGATAGTGTTTTTCTTTCAGCACTTTGAATATATCATACTGCTACCTTATGGCCTCTATGGTTTCTGATAAGAAATCAGCCATTAATCTTATTGAGTATCCTTTGTACCTGAGTCACTTCTCTCTTGATGCTTTTGAGATTCTCTCTTTGTCTCTGCATTTTGGCAGTTTAATTACAATGTAGTTTAATGTGAATTTTTTTGCATTACTTTACCTGGAATTTGTTGAGTTTCTTGGATGCATAGATTTATGTTTCATCAAATTTGTGAAGTTTTCAGAAACCATTTCACAAATGCAAATCTTTTTCCTTTCTCCCTCACTTCTCCCTCAAGGACTCCCATTGTGCATAGCTAGGCATGATTTATGGTGTCCCAGACATCTCCTAAGTATTGTCCATTTTTTTTTTCTCTTTTTGTGACTCAGACTGGGTAACTTCAATGATCCTATCTTCAAGTTCACTGATTCTTTCTTCTGACTACTCAATCAGCTACTGAATGCATTTAATGAAATTTTCATTTCAGCTATTGTTTTCAACTCCAGAATTTCTGTTTGGTTCTTTTATTCTAATTTCTTTCTCTTTATTGATCTTCTGTGTTTGGTGAGAAATTCATGGTTTCCTTTAGCTCTTTAATCATATTTAAAACAATCAGTTGAAAGTTTCTATTCAGTAAGTCAAGTGTCTGGGCATCCTCAAGGATATTTTCTATTAATTACCTTGTGTATGAGCTATTTTTTCACATTTCTTTGCATGCATGCCCTGTGGTTTTTTTTGTTGAAAGCTGGAAATTTTGAATATTATAGTAAGGCAACTCTGGAAATCAGATGCTTCTCCCCAGAGTTTATTGTTATTACTTGTCATAGATGTTGTTGTTTGTTAGATTAATGACTCTTCTGAATTAATATTGTAAAGGTTTTAATCTTTGTCCTTTCTGGCCACTGATGCTTCTGTTCCATTAGCTTAGTCCTCAGCTAGCGATGCCACTGAGGTTTCTTCAAATATATGGGACACATAGACACACATGTGCCCACACATGTGTGCATGCACACACACATACATCACCCAGTCTTTGCAGAAATGCTCTGTATGTGTGTTGGGGTATGTCTTCAACACTCAGACAAGCAGTTCACTAGTCTGCGTTAGCCTTCAATATCCTACTTGTACAGAGTCTAAAGTTGAGCTCTAAGTAAGGGTTTAGGGCTTTCTCAAATCTTTTTCAAATGTGCATCCAGACTTGGGCATGTGCGTGGTATACTAAGTTCCCAAGAAAACGGGGAAGCTTTTCAAAGCTTTATTCCCCAAAGCCTCTCATTCCCCAGCCTTTCTTCTAAAGGTTTTCGGTTAGTCTGTTGTTCACCCCATTGTTATTCTTTGCCCCAGGTGGCAGTGACTAATGCATCTGTCTTCAAATGTTTTTAACAAAGCCTTGCCTGCTTCCTTTAGTCAATTTTTTAAAATGGCAGCTCTGCAGAGGACAAATTATCTTTGTTTTCCTTCATGTGAGAATGTCATGATTTATTTCTTCATTCTTGAAGGATATTTTCATTGGGTGTAGGATTCTGGGTTAATGTGACTTTTCTTTTAGTATCTGAAAAATAATGTGCTACTTCTTTCTGGCATTCATGGTATCATGTGAGAAATCCATTGTCATATTCACTGTCTTCCTTCTATAGATGAGGTTTTTGTTTTTGTTTTTCTCTATGAGCTGCTATAAAATTTTTAAATCTTTAGTTTTCAGAAGGTTAATTATAATGTATTTTGGTATGAATTTCTTTGGATTCTCTTAGAGGTTCACTCCTTGAATCTAGGTTTATATCTTCTGCCAAATTTAGAAAGTTTTCAGCCATTATTTCTTCTAATACTTCTCATCTTTATCATATTTCTATTCTTTTAGGAGTGAGGACGTGAATCTTAGATCTTTTACTATAGTCCCACAGGTTTTAAGGCTCAGTTCATCTTTTTTCAGCTTATTTTCTCTCTGTTTTTCATACTAGGTAATTTCTACTGTTCTACCTTTCAGTTCTTTGATTCTTTCCTCTGCCCCTTGCAGTCTGCTACTGAGTCTGTCCACTGAGCTTTTAATTTTTGCTATTATAATTTTCTCAGTTTTAAAATTTCCATCTGTTTCTCCTTAATATCTCCTATTCTTTTTGCTGAGACTTTCAACTTTTTTCAGTTGTTTCAAGCATGTTTCTAATTGCTCATTGAAGCATTTTTAATCATAGCTGTTTTCAAGTATTTGTCAGATAATTCTAAAATCTGTTGTCTTGATGTTTCTTGATGTTGACATCTCTTGCTTATCTTTTATCATTCAGATTAAGATAATTCAGGTTGAAATTAAAAACATGGGGAAAAGATAGCCACAAAAATATAAATGAAAGGAAAGCAAGAGTGGCTATTTTAATGTCAAAGCAAAGCAAATTACTAGAGACAGATGAGGTTATATAATGATAGAAGACTTACTCCACAAGAACACATAACAATTCTCAATGAGTATGAGCAAACAACATTACTGAAAAAATATGTGCAGCAAAACTTGTAGAATTTAAAGGAAAAAAAGACAAATTCACATACATTGTTAGGGGCACCAATATCCCCTCTCAAAACTTGACTAGATAGAAAATCAGCAATGATGTAGAACTCAACAATACCATCAACTAAAAAGGATTATATGGAGTTAAAGAACAATCCATATAGTAACAGCAAAATATACATTTTGAAGTGCCCACAGAACACATACCAAGATAGATCACATCTAGGACTATAAAACAAACTTCAACTCATTTTAAAGAACCGAAATCATACAAAATGTGTTTTCTGACCACAATGAGATCTACTTGAAATCAATAATAGAGAAACAACAAGAAAATCTCCAAATACTCAGAAATGAAGCCATATACTTGTAAATAATTCATGGATCATGAGGAATTAAAAAAAATACATTGAGCTGAGTGAAGATAAAAATAAAACATATCAACATTTCAGGGACACAGCTAAAGCAATACAGAAAGGGAAATTATTGTACTAAATGTATATATTAGAAGAAAGGAAAAGTCTCAAATCAATAATCTAAGCTCCCACTTCAAGAACCTAGAAAAAGAAGAGAAAAAAAATTCAAAGGAAGCAAAAAAAAAAAAAATGGCAAAGATAAGAGCAGAAATCAATGAAATTGAAAACAGAAAAGAGAGAAAAATCAATGGGACAAAGAGTTGGTTCAAAAAAATTGGTAATCTAGTAAGACTAACAATGGAAAAAAGACAAGACATAAATTACTAGTATCTGGAAGGAAACAGGGGCTATCACTACAGATTGTGCATACATCAAAAGGGTAATAGGTAATACTATGAACGAGCTACAACATACACATACATGTACACATAGAAAACTCTGAACTCTGCATATACATTTGACAATGTAGATGAAATGGACTACTTCCTCAAAAAACACAAAACCACCACATCTTTACTCAATATGAAATATAACATTTGAATAGCTCTCCAGGTATAAAGGAAATTAAATTTATAATTTAAAACTTCCCCTCAATAATATAAAGAATTCTCTACAAATCAAAAAGAGCTCAAACAGTCCAGCAGAAAAACAGGTGAAAGACATGAACACGCATGAAGCGGTGTAGAGATGAAGAAACTCATGGGGCCAATAAACTCATGAAAATATGTTCAACCTTGTTAGTGATCAAGAAAATGCAAATGAAGGCCACATTTGACAGGCAAAGATTAAGTTTTTTAAGGACTATGTCAGCAGCAAAGTTTGCTACCACTACTCAAGGTTTTTTTGGACAATGTTTATAATAACCTCACCTTCATGAGAACTTATCAGGAATCATCGGTTACTTCCAAGGAACCTTGCTTGGGTTGGTACTGGCACTAAATAGTGTAGATGTAGAATTTCTTGCTTCCTGACGCTGTCTTGTTTGTTCCTGGTGACCCTATCTTCCTTCTATTGCATAACTCAAAAATGAGAACTTTTATTCTTCACATACTATTTGGGGAAATTTAAATTATTTTCATTCTCAATATAAGCTGTTGTACTCATTTGCTGCTTGGTTGCACTGACGGGTTTGTTTGTGTGTGTGTGTGTGTGTCTAATTGTAGCTTTAACTACTGTTGCAATTTTGACACCAGTTTATTTCTTATAATGAACTTGGGCCCACAGAAATGACAGTGACAAAGTAGAGCACCTCCCCAAACTGTCCATTAATACAATAATTCACCTGTAGTCTTTCTGACATTATTCAGTTATATTCTGTTGTTAATCTCTTAATAATATGATAAGAATCCTCAACAAATATTTATGTATGATTATTTTTATAATGATCATATTTTAAGAATATATACGATACGTATACATGTACTTGTAGTGAGTTTATATTCTCATCATTCAGTTATCTTGTTATAGACTGAGAACATTAAATGAATCCATTATTTTTTTTAATTACTCTTTTTTTGGAGACTGTGCCAAAAAGTGTTATTTTTTGCTCTAGCTCCAGTGCCTGATACAGTATCTGATGCACAGTGAAATGTTTTGATTGATCAAAAAAATTAATCCCCTGTTTTAGTTTGCTGGAGTTCAGGAGTCACAATTCTTTTCCAATAAGAAAAAATTAAAAATGGCTAGTGGGTGTTTAATACTTACTGTGTGCACAGAATTGTGCTGAGAATCTTTATGCGTTAGCCTCATGACACCCCCACTGGTACAGTAGATTTAATGTCATTTGAGAGGTAAGGAAATTGAAGCTTAGCACAGTTTAGGAGGTTGTCCAAATTCATCAAGCTAGTAAATAATAGTTTCAGGATTGAGCCAAACCATCTGTCTTATGCTCTTAAAAATTTACCCTACTTCTTTCCCGTAGGCCTCAGCTCAACAAGGGCTTTTAGCTCCAAAGTGAGCCTTTTCCCATGTAGACCATTAGTTTGACTTCATGATAAGGATACTGACCTCTTCTTGGGTCCTGCTGTTGGCAGATCGCTGATGCATCCTTATCATTTTAGGACACTGAGCTCCTTGCTGAATTTCCAAGAACCAGGAAAAAAAAATACTCCTGAGCATTTCTGTTCCCTTATATCACCTTTCTTCTAATCTCTTCTCCTTAAGAGCCTTCTAGGGAAAGAGTATTATTTTTCTATTGCTGCTATACCAAATGACCACATATTTTGTAGCTTAACACAACCCAAATTTATTATCTTACAATTCTGGGAGTTAGAAGTCCTAAATGGACTCGTGATTAGATTGGACTCACCCAGATAATTTAAGATGACATACTTGAATCATGTCTGCAAAATCTCTTTTGCTATTTAAAATAAGATATCTACAGTTTCTGAGAATTAGGACAAGGACATCATTGGGGAGCTATTATTCTGCCTGCCACAGACGGTTAACCCCATTCTCTTTATTCGATAGGGGACTGCTTTATCGAAAGTTTCCTTTAGTCATTATAAGACTGTTTATCAATTTGGTTCAGTTTCTCTCTTCATCTCATTAATCCCTCCTTGCGCAGAGGGCATAACAACAGATGCCGTAGGAAAAATCAAAACACAAGAAGCATGTAGTGTGGCTCAGGAGGACCGCAAGGTATTTACAATCTTGATGGATATACATGATGTAGAAGAATTGCCTTAATCAAGCAGAGTCCTGGGTTGTGTTTAGAATCAAGTATGCAGTGTAGGACTTTTACTCATCTGATAACTTGGGGAGACATGATTTTAAAAGTATTTTGGCTTATGGAGTACAGCAAAATGCTAAGAAGGTATAGAAAATACAGTATTTTCAATGTTCACTTTCAACTTAGTCATGAGAAGTGTCTGCAGATGAGGAAACTGAATCTTCAAAAGGAATACATAACTTGCCCACTGCCATACAAACAATAAATTGAAGAGCCTATATTTAACTCCAGTTCTGACTGGCTTCAAAGTAAATGTCCTTTCCACAATATGCATCTAGACATAACTAAAGAGTCCACCCAAAAATGGACTATGATGTCTTACACTTCTCGGACATCAAGTCATTGTTTATTAAAGAGCTCTGCATACTACAAGAAGGAATTAGACTATTTTATTACTGGGTGAGGTAAGGCTAGGTGATGAGCTTAAAAAAACTGAGCCCTCATCCCTTTGAAAGTGAGGCACTTTATTTTATTCGGTGTGTGTTGAACAATGGCTTTCCAGACCCAACTGACAAGTTTGTTTCTGGTTATTATCTGATACCTACCACTTTAAAACTGAAAACTGATATGTTGACTTCATTTCGCTAACAACGGTATCTACAATAAATATATGGTGTGCCTGACAGATATCCTTTTTCAGTAAC
This sequence comes from Camelus ferus, assembly GCF_009834535.1. NCBI lineage: Eukaryota > Metazoa > Chordata > Mammalia > Artiodactyla > Camelidae > Camelus > Camelus ferus. The sequence continues at coordinate 32,272,210 of NC_045699.1, forward strand.
TGCTGTAAAAACAAGCCTAATAGACTCAAAATTCTTATGGAAAAATTAATCTCAGTGGATTAAGAGGAAGCATTTTATGATTTCCACAGACATTCTTTCCAAAGTACCTGGCCGCAGTTTAGTTTTCTTAGTAATGTAAGGAAATATGAACTAAAACTCAATACAGGTAAAGCAACACTTGAGAAGAAGGAAAGAGCACAGAGAAGAAGGAAAAGAGAGCCCAACCAACTCCCAGAGAAAGAGAGGCATGAAGTAGTTGTTGAGGAATTCCACAGACTTGAGAAGCCCAGCTTCTTTGAAATGGCGTGGTAGAAAGCTGAGAACAGCTAATTATCCACCCAAGAGGGTAAGTCTCCTCCAAAGGCCACACATGGAGAGATGGCAAAGCTTCTTCACAATGGACAGAATGTTTGATAAAAATAGTATTAAGTTTGGGGAGAGAGAGGAAAGAAGATACCTCAAGGTTTTAACTCTTTGAGGAATGATTTTTGTACCTCTCCAAAGGGAGGAAAAGAGCCCAAAGTAGATTCCATACTGGCCACTAAGTCATCAAGTAACCCTGGGAAAGTCACTTACGTTTCTTTAATTCTCAGTTCCTATAGTTGTAAATGAGATGGTTGGACTAGATTAATTGTCAGGCACATATATATATATATATAATTTTAGTAATTCCCTATAAATAATTTCAGACAGGCCTAAAAACACTTCTCATGACTAAGTTGAAGGTGAAAAGTAAAGTGTTCATGGTTTTATGTCATCCATGGTCAAAATCAGCTTCCTCAGCTGACTGGTAGGGTGATAACACAAGTTCCACCCTGACCAAGATTTCTGTGATCCAGCAAAATACCATAGCAGGTGGCACCTGTTATGTTATTCCCTCTGCCCTCTGCAAAATAGTCAGACTTGGAAAAGCCCTTTTTTTTAAAAAAAAAATGGAAGTAGAGTCAGCTACAATATGTCAATTTCTGGTGTGCAGCACAGTGTCAAGACTTGGAAAAATAACCGTTATTTTCACAAACAACACCAAAATTAAGCACATTCTAGAGGTAATACAGTATCCCAGATCTGACTGGGAACAAGGACAGTGACAATAACAGGGAAACTGATGAAATCTGAAAGAAGTATGTGATTGAGTTAATAGCCAATGCCAATGCTAATTTCTCAGATTTGACAAATATTACCTTGTCAAATCTGAGAAATCAGTATTGGCATTGGCTATTAACTCAATATGTTAACATTAGAGGAAGCTGGGAGAAGTGCATATGGGGACTCTCTGTACTTTTTTTTTTTTCACAAATCTTAAGCAATTCTAATATTGTTCAAATTTTTAAAAAGTTGAATAACTGAAATACACCATCAGCAATAACTACTTTCCTGAGGTTTATCTAATCAAGGGGTGTCTATTTTAGCAGATATTTAAGAAACTCTCTTCACTAGCACTTAATCGTCTTCTTTTATGTTCACTAGACTGTTTAATTAAGTTCTCTTCCACCTTATTCTGTGATGTCTCTGTGTACCTCGCAGCCCCTAGCACTGTGATGTTTCTTAACCAGACAAGGAAGGGAAGAGCTGTGTACCTCTCGCCAGCACAAGACAGTGACGCTCTGTGTGTAAGGGAATGAAATTATTTACAAGAGTGCTGGTTTCCCAGTTGGCTTGATCTCCCTGGAGTTTAAGTGTTCTAAACACTCAGTGACCTGCCGTGTCGAGAAAAATGATCAGGGAACTTGACCATAAGTGGTAAGGAAGACAAGGTCCTAGAATCACTATTTTTAATCTGTTACATGCTGTTTTTCCTTTATCCTTGTCTTTTTTTTTTTACACATCTTCCCTGAAGGTACAATATAGTTCAAACTTGCAAATAATGTTCAAAACCCAAAAGTTCATGCAGCCTTCATGTGGGTAATGGCTCCCGTAACATTTTCTAGGCTCCTCACTTCCCTTCGCTTACTCTGTTGCCCTGCTCTATGCACAAGTAGTGACGGTAAAAATAACAGAGGAATAACAGGCCCTCAACGCCACACGAGTTTCAGAGAAAAAAATTCAAAAGGAAGCCACTCTCTTTCAAGTTATAATATGTATTTAATACAGGGAACTTCCTGATTCCCTTTAGGTTTGTCTTGGTATTGTTCAGATGAGTAGAAGGGACCACACTTACTTCCAGGGCCCAGTTTAGAGGCCCTGCCGCTCTGCAGTTAGGACTGAGGGTGATGCCAAGGTGGGACGGTACAGCCGGGGCAGTGTAATAACTTTTGGCCTCTTTGCCTGCACCCCTCAGTAAGAAATGTGTTTTCATGTGTCACAGTACACACACATGCAAGTTTAATGATTTTAAAGAACTCTACATATGCAGGGCACACCTGGTTTTCTATTTTACTCAGTTCTATATTTCATTAACACAAAAATGCTAGTTGTAACTAACTGACAGGATAAGAAATTCAGTTTGTAAAACCCTGTGGAGTATAAATAAGGTTCTAGAATTTGGTTGAGAAAGAATGAACTTTTCTTCAGTCCAGTTCTGACAATTATCACTGCAACCATGAGCGAGAAATCCTCTTAATCCCTTTGAAGCTCAGCTTTTTCGCCTAAAAACCAGAAAGATAAACTTATAGGGTGGCTTTGAGAATCTTAACAATAATTCATATAAAAGTATCAGGCATATAATAGGCACTTAATAAATGTTTTCTCTCCCCCCTTCACCCCACAGCCATATCATTTTATACTGGGTGGGTTCCCCTGGAGAGAACTCATCTTAGGGGCAGACTGCGTTTTTCTCAGCAGCCATATTCTTAAATTGACTCAGACCCCAGCATATTACAAAGCACCCCAACGCTCAGCAACCCAGACAAGTGGCAGGAAGGCTTCAGTCCTGGGCCCCAGAGCCTGACTGGGAGTGTTTATGGCTCACAGGGTGGGTACAAGCAGGTGGGCAAACTCTGAGCATGGAGTCAAGCAACATATTTCTAAGCCTAGAGAGCAAAGAATGTAGAAATGGTTTCCGTCCCCCGCCCGGCCTCCCTGTCTGCACCACCTCTGTTTGTTTATCCGCAGACGTCCCGGACAACACGAAGAGGATCTGATATAAGGTGTTAGGCCCATTCAGCTGCACCTGTGCAGAAGCATTAGTTAATGTCTCACTGAAGTGTTCCACATGTTTCTCTTACCTCCAGCCGGCTTAGCGACGGCATTCTCACATGCTCTCTTAATCCTGGCCCCCATAAATCCTTTCCAAGTCCCTCCCTCCATTGTCCTTCCCATCCATCAAGAGCTCAGTGAAATCCCCTGGCATGTACACTACATCTTTTCCCTGAGCCCATTCATAAAGAAGCCCTGTCATGGCTGTTACTTTCAACCTCCATTCTCTCTCCCTACCTTTGCGTTTGAGTAGGGTGTGTGTGTGTGTGTGTGTGAGTGAGTGAGTGTGTGTGTGTGTGTGTGTGTGTGTGTGTGTGGCGTGTATGGTAGCATGTATGGTAGAAGGGGCAGAAACTGTTCAAATTCCTATCCTTTGGCTTCAGATAATTCTTGTCTTCAGTTCCTAGTGTCTTCTTATTTTCAAGTGCAAGTGTCTCAAAATTTTACTATAAAAATTGTGCGTATTTATTTTAAGATGTTGAGACTGATGGATTTCAGGACAGGCTACCCCCAGAGACGCCACTCCCTTGTCCCTCTGAAAGTAGGAAAGAAATCTCCTGTGTGAAAGGTTCATTTCCTGTACCAGGCAGTAGAAAAACATCCTTATCACCAGAGGTAGAGAATTTAGAGCTGAGAAGACCTTGTCACTTCTTTACTAATTTACCCCAAGCCCAAACTTCTTCATCTTGTCTAATCTTCACAAATTTATTGTTTCTTTGTCTAAAAGGTATAGGAGCTGCCTGCTTGGTCACTTCATTTACAAAATTAATTTTTTTCCCTGTTATTCTATTTTGGCAATTTAATTTAATTATTAGACCAGCCAAAGGAACCAAGAGGCGTAAGGGGAACTTGTCCCCTCCCCAACAAGACTAAAGGAAGTTCAAATAAACTAATAATTATTCATGACCTCATTGTACACTTTAAAATAAAGCTAGATTCTCATGCACATAATCCCAAAAGGTACATTATATAGAAAATGGGTCATACATTTAAGTATTTTTCTGTGATCATTTCACTTTCCCTTTATATAAATATCCTTTCATGACAATAAAACAGATCTGGATTTTTAATGACCCCATAGTTTTCCATTGGGTAAATGCATCATGAATTATTTAATCAGACAGCTATTGGGAGACATTTAAGTTGTTTTTAATCTAGGCTATAATAAAAATATTCTGTGAGGAATATCACTATATGTGTATCTTTGCCCACTTGCCCAATCATTTTCTGAGGGTGAATTCCCAAAGGCAGGCTTCTGGCTCACAAAGAACCCACAGACTAACTGCTGATGCACACTGCCAAATTACCCTTCATTCAAAAAATTTAGAAAGTGCCTTGTACAATGTTGCCTTTCTTCGTGCACTACGAAAGTTGAAAACCTTTCCATAGGCATATCGACCTTTGTATTTATACTTCTGAGACTCGCTTGTCTAAGCTAGACAAAAAGAAAAGCCCAGAGAAGAGTATAAAATACTTGTTTGTCGCATACCAACAAATGCTAACATTTGCTTCAGCAAAACACCCTAGAGTTTCAGACCCTTCACGCATCTCAGCGATCTAATCCCTCTCTCTCTCAGCCATGAAGAAATCCCCACCCAGACATCAGTCTGTCAACTGTCAGTTCTTGTTTCAATGAATTAAAATTGGTGAATTGTATTTGGTATGTTTAACATTTTTACACAACTGACCTCATATTCATTGGCTCATATTCTAAAAGTTTTTTATTCAGGATAATGATATGAGCTCTATCTTTGTGGAGATGTAAAGATCAATTCACATACATATTAATGGTTGTATATTATTTCTGAACTGAATACCACTATACCCAGTCTTCTGTTGGTGGTTGTTTAAATTCATTGTTTGCTGTTACAAATAATTAACATTTTTGTACATATCTCCTTGTGCACGTGTGCAGGGGTCATTGTATGGTGAATTCCAGTAAGCAGAGTCTCTGGCTCATTAGTGAATGCATATTTTGAACTTTACTAGTTATTATCAATTCATCTTCCAGTAGTGATTATGCCAATTTTCCCTACCACCTCACAGCAGGTGTGTTTTAGGATTCCTTTTTTTTTCTTTACCAACATTTGGCATTTTAAGTATTTTTATTTTGCCATTTTTATTTAGGTAAAATAACATCTTGATGTTATAATCTGAGTTTTCCTAATTACTAGTGATATGGAATATATTTTAAATGTGTTTAGTGGCCACATGGGTTACCACATCTAGTAATTCCTAGAGCATATTCTTTTCCCTTTTTTTTTTCTGCTTCATTGGCTTTCATTTTCTTACTGATTTATGGGACTTTATTATAATACCCTAGACACTATGACTGTCTCTCATTTGGAATACTGAAACTGTCTCCAACTGCTCTTCCTGCCTCCACGCTGACTTCATGCATCAAAACACACGTGCACACTCACTTGCACACACACAAGTCGATTTCACATAGCACACCAGATCAACTTAAAGCTTAACTTCAATCATATCTCTCCCCTATTTAAAATCTTCCATTATTTTCCCATTACCAGTAGGATAAATCCAAATCAGTAGCCTATCAGGTCCACATTATCTGGTTGGTAGGAAGCAACCCAGTCTCCTCTCTTTTACTTCCCTCTGGGCCCTCTGGACTCCTCTTCTCCTCTGGTCTGCTCTTCAAACACTTCAAGTTCATTGCTGTCCTAAAGCCTTTGCCTGTGCTATTCTTCCTCCTAGAAAATTATTTCTCTTTTCGCTATTATATAGACATCATGTAATTGTCTTTTTTCTCTCTAGCATATCAAATTTTCCCTCCCTACTAGATTATTCCTAAATAACTAATAAACAGGCTTTAACCCTAAAAATAACATATTAAAATGAAAGAAACAAGCAAAAAGCCCCAAACTCTTTCTTGATCCTATTATATAAGACATAATACCTTATATAATATATAATAAATATAATACTTTATATAACATATAAAATCTTTTTTTTTACATTTTTTATTGATTTATAATCATTTTACAATGTTGTGTCAAATTCCAGTGTTCAGCACAATTTTTCAGTCATTCATGGACATATACACACTCATTGTCACATTTTTTTCTCTGTGAGTTATCATAACATTTTGTGTATATTTCCCTGTGCTATACAGTGTAGTCTATTCTACAATTTTGAAATCCCAGTCTATCCCTTCCCACCCTCCACCCCCCTGGTAACCACAAGTCTGTATTCTCCGTCTGTGAGTCTATTTCTGTCCTTTATTTATGCTTTGTTTTTGTTTGTTTGTTTGTTTTTGTTTTTGTTTTTTAGATTCCACATATGAGCGATCTCATATCGTATTTTTCTTTCTCTTTCTGGCTTACTTCACTTACAATGACATTCTCCAGGAGCATCCATGTTGCTGCAAATGGCATTATGTTGTCGGTTTTTATGGCTGAGTAGTATTCCATTGTATAAATATACCACACCTTCTTTATCCAGTCACCTGTTGATGGACATTTAGGCTGTTTCCACGTTTTGGCTATTGTAAATAGTGCTGCTATGAACATTGGGGTGCAGGTGTCATCCTGAAATAGATTTCCTTCTGGATACAAGCCCAGGAGTGGGATTCCTGGGTCATATGGTAAGTCTATTCCTAGTCTTTTGAGGAATCTCCACACTGTTTTCCATAGTGGCTGCACCAAACTGCATTCCCACCAGCAGTGTAGGAGGGTTCCCCTTTCTCCACAGCCTCTCCAGCATTTGTCACTTGTGGATTTTTGAATGACGGCCATTCTGACTGGTGTGAGGTGATACCTCATTGTAGTTTTGATTTGCATTTCTCTGATAATTAGTGATATTGAGCATTTTTTCATGTGCTTTTTGATCATTTGTATGTCTTCCTTGGAGAATTGCTTGTTTAGGTCTTCTGCCCATTTTTGGATTGGGTCATTTATTTTTTTCTTATTGAGTCGTATGAGCTGCTTATATATTCTGGAGATCAAGCCTTTGTCGGTTTCACTTGCAAAAATTTTCTCCCATTCCGTAGGTTTTCTTCTTGTTTTATTTCTGGTTTCCTTTGCTGTGCAGAAGCTTGTAAGTCTCATTAGGTCCCATTTGTTTATTCTTGCTTTTATTTCTTCTAGGAGAAAAATTTTTAAATGTATGTCAGATAATGTTTTGCCTATGTTTTCCTCTAGGAGGTTTATTGTATCTTGTCTTATGTTTAAGTCTTTGATCCATTTTGAGTTGATTTTTGTATATGGTGTAAGGGAGTGTTCTAGGCTTCATTGTTTTATATGCTGCTGTCCAGTTTTCCCAACACCATTTGCTGAAGAGACTGTCTTTATTCCAATGTATATTCTTGCCTCCTTTGTCAAAGATGAGTTGACCAAAAGTTTGTGGGTTCATTTCTGGGCTCTCTATTCTGTTCCATTGGTCTATATGTCTGTTTTGGTACCAATACCATGCTGTCTTGATGACTGTAGCTCTATAGTATTGTCTGAAGTCTGGGAGAGTTATTCCTCCAGCCTCTTTCTTTCTCTTCAGTAATGCTTTGGCAATTCTAGGTCTTTGATGGTTCCATATGAATTTTATTATGATTTGTTCTAGTTCTGTGAAATACGTCCTGGGTAATTGGATAGGGATTGCATTAAATCTGTAGATTGCCTTGGGCAGTGCGACCATTTTAACAATATTGATTCTTCCAATCCAAGAGCATGGAATATCTTTCCATTTTTTAAAGTCTTTAATTTCCTTCATCAATGGTTTATAGTTTTCTGTGTATAATTCTTTCACCTCCTTGGTTAGATTTATTCCCAGATATTTTATTACTTTGGGTGCTATTTTAAAGGGGATTGTTTCTTTACTTTCTTCTTCTGTTGATTTATCATTAGTGTAAAGAAATGCAACTGATTTTTGAACGTTAATTTTGTAACCTGCTACCTTGCTGAATTCTTCAATCAGCTCTAGTAGCTTTTGTGTGGACCTTTTAGGGCTTTCTATATATAGTAGCATGTCATCAGCATATAATGATACTTTTACCTCTTCTTTTCCAATTTGGATCCCTTTTATTTCTTTCTCTTGCCTGACTGCTGTGGCTAGGACTTCCAGGACTATGTTGACTAGGAGTGGTGATAGTGGGCATCCTTGTCTTGTCCCAGATTTTAGTGGGAAGCTTTTGAGTTTTTCACCGTTGAGTACTATGCTGGCTGTAGGTTTGTCATATATAGCTTTTATTATGTTGAGATATGTTCCCTCTATACCCACTTTGGCAAGAGTTTTTATGATAAATGGATGTTGAATTTTATCAAATGCTTTTTCTGCATCGATTGAGATGATCATGTGGTTTTTGTCCTTTCTCTTGTTGATGTGATGTATTACACTGATTGATTTGCGTATGTTGAACCAGCCTTGTGTCCCTGGGATGAACCCCACTTGGTCATGATGTATAATCTTTTTTATGTGTTGTTGGATTCTATTTGCTAAAATTTTGGTGAGGATTTTGGCGTCTATGTTCATCAGTGATACTGGCCTATAATTCTCTTTTTTTGTAGTGTCTTTGCCTGGTTTTGGTATCAGGGTGATGGTGGCTTCATAGAATGAGTTTGGGAGTATTCCCTCCTTTTCAATCATCTGGAAGAGTTTGAGAAGGAGTGGTATGAGTTTTTCTTCGTACGTTTGGTAGAATTCCCCGGTGAAGCTGTCCGGTCCTGGACTTTTATTTGTAGGGAGGTTTTTAATTGCTATTTCTATTTCCTTTCTAGTGATCGGATTGTTCAAGTGTTCAGATTCTTCTTGATTCAGTTTTGGTGGACAGTATGTTTCCAGAAACTTGTCCATCTCCTCTAGGTTATCCAGTTTGGTTCCATATAGTTTTTCATAATATTCTCGTATGATATTCTGTATTTCTATTTTGTTTGTTGTAATTTCTCCATTTTCCTTTCTTATTTTGCTAATTTGTGCTCTCTCTTTTTTCTTCTTTGTGAGTTTGGCCAAGGTTTGTCGATTTCATTTACTTTTTCAAAAAACCAGCTTTTGGTTTGGTTGATTTTTTCTATGGTCTTGTTAATCTCTATTGTATTTAATTCCTCTCTGATCTTTATTATTTCCTTCCTTCTGCTGCTTTTTGGGGCTTTTTGTTCTTCTTTTTCTAATTCATTCAGGTGGTGGGTTAAATTGTTTATTTGAGACTGTTCTTCTTTTTTGAGGAAGGCCTGTATCGCTATAAACTTCCCTCTTAGCACTGCCTTTGCTGTGTCCCATAGGTTTTGAGTGGTTGTGCTTTCATTATCATTTGTCTCAAGGTATTTTTTAATTTCAGCTTTGATTTCCTCATTGATCCATTGTTTTTTCAATAACATATTGTTTAATCTCCATGCTTTCCTTTTTTTCTCCTTTGTTTCTCTGTTGTTGATTTCCAGTTTCATGGCATTGTGGTCAGTAAAGATGCTTGAGATAATTTCTATCTTCTTAAAATTGTTGAGGTTTCTTTTGTGCCCAAGTACATGATCGATCCTGGAAAATGTTCCATGTGCACTTGAAAAGAATGTATATCCTATTTTTGGGGGGTGTAATGCTCTGAAAATATCCACCAAATCTAGTTTTTCTATTGTAGTATTTAATTTCTCTGTTGCCTTGTTTATTTTGTGTCTGGAAGATCTGTCTAGTCATGTTAATGCAGTGTTAAAATCTCCAACTATGATTGTATTCCCATCAATATCCCCCTTTATCTCTGTTAGTAATTCTTGTATGTACTTAGGTGCTCCTATATTGGGTGCATATATATTAATGAGTGTAATATCCTCATCTTGTATCACTCCTTTAATCATTATAAAATGTCCTTCTTTATCTTTCTTTATGGTCTTTGTTTTAAAGTCTATTTTGTCTGAAATCAGTACTGCAACGCCTGCTTTTTTGGCTTTTCCATTTGCATGGAATATCCTTTTCCATCCTTTCACTCTCAATCTATATGTGTCCTTCTCCCTAAAGTGGGTCTCTTGTATGCAGCATATTGAAGGTTCTTGCTTTATTATCCAGTCTGCCACTCTGTATCTTTTGACTGGAGCATTTAGTCCATTAACATTTACAGTAATTAATGATAGATGTGTGTTTATTGCCATTTTGAACTTATCTTTGCAGTTGAATTGGTATATCCTCTTTGTTCCTTCCTTCTTCCTTTTGTGGTTTGGTAATTTTCCTTTGTATTATCATGGATTTTATTTAATTTTTGTGACTCCTTTGTAAATTTTTGGCTTGTGGTTACCCTTTTTTGTAAATCTATCAACCCATTACTATAACTGTTTTTATTAAACTGATAGTAACATGATCTCAAACCCATCCTACTGTTAAAAAAATTTTAAAAAGAAAGAAAAATATATTCTATATTTCCCTGCCTCCCTCTCCCACTCTCAGTGATTTGTATGTCTTCTTTTATAATTTCATGTTTACTTTATTTGTAATTCATGAGTTATCACCTTTCCAGTTGTGTGTTTCTCATTTCTGTAGCATCCTGCTGCTTTTCTATTTAGAATAGCCCTTTCAATATTTCTTTTAGCATGGGTTTAGTGTTGCTAAACTCCTGCAGCTTTTTTTTGTCTGTGAAACTCTTTATTTCTCCTTCTATCCTCAAGGATAGCCTTGCTGGATAAAGGATCCTAGGCTGCATCTTTTTTTCATTCAGGGCTTTGAATATATCTTGCCACTCCCTTCTGGCCTGTAGTGTTTGTGTAGAGAAATCAGCTGAGAGCCTTATGGGGGTTCCCTTGTAACTTACTCTTTGCTTTTCTCTTGCTGCCTTTAGAATCATTTCTTTATCCTTGACTCTGGCCATCTTGATTATGATATGTCTTGGTGTGGGTCTATTTGGGTTCTTCCTGTTTGGGACCCTCTGAGCTTCCTGTACTTGGATATCTGATTCCTTCTTTAAGTTTGGGAAGTTTTCAGTCATGATTTCTTCAAAAACCTTTTCAATCCCCTTTGATCTTTCTTCTCCTTCTGGGACCCCTATTATGCGAAGATTGGGACGCTTTATATTATCCCATAGGTCCCTTGTGCTATTTTCATTATTTGTTATTTGCTTCTCTTGTAGTTCTTCTGAATGGGTGCTTTCTATTGTCCTGTCTTCTAGATCACTAATTCGTTCCTCTGCATTATCTAGTCGGCTTTGCACAGCTATTACATCATTCCTCATCTCTGTCAATGAGTTTACCCATTCTACTTGGCTCTTCTTTATAGCTTCAATTTCATTTTTGACATATTTTATATCTCTAAACACTATCTCTTTTAATTCGTTTCAGCAATTCGATCACTCCTTTTTTGAAATCTTGATCTAGTAGGCTATCGATGTCTATTTCGTTGATCTTTCTTTCAGGGGATTTCTCTTGTTCTTTTAATTGGGAAAGGTTTTTCTGCTTCTTCATCTTGCTCATACCTCTTTGGCACTGTGGTTTATGGAGTATCAGTTGTTTATTTTGGTCCTTAAGGATTTTATCTATCTGATGCCTATTTAGGAATAGAACTTAGGAAAAAAAGAAAAAAAAATAAGAGAGAGAGAGAAAAAATTTTAAAAGAAGGGAGAAAGAGGGTTTGAAAACAGTGTATAATGAATAATAGAAGAGTGAGTTGAAGCAGAGTATTAATCAGGTCGAGACGTCCTTTTGAAACCTTTACAAAAAAGGGGGGGGGAGATGAATAGATGTATTTGAAACCTGTGTCTAATCAATAGCAGGACATCAAAACCCAAGAGAAATAGAAATGAATTAAGAAGTAAAGATTAAGAGAGTAATAGAAAATAGAACAGGTAAAAACAGATTTAAAAAAAAGGGGGGGGGGAGTTTGTCGGTGTTCTCCTGGAGTCTGTGTGCTTTTAATGTGAAGTCTTTCTGTCTTTGTCCTGTTTTGGAAGCTCAGCTTGCTGTTTTCAGAGGCCCTCCGTTGGCGCCCTCTTCTGTGCTGCTCCCAGCACCTGTTGGCAAGCAGATCGCGCCTCCTCCTAACACTGGGTCAGGTGCAGCTCTCTGCTGTGGGCGGGCGGGTCGCTGCCCCTCCGGATGCCGCAGTCAGATGTTGCAGACTGGCCGGGTAGGAGGGCGGGTCGTGCCCCCTCCCAGCACCTCGGTCAGGGGCTGTGTTCCTGCCCGAAAGGCGGGAGGGGGTGGGCGCTCTCCCTCTACCTGCACCACTGGTAGCTCCACTCTCTGTGCGGCTGCGCGCTCCGCCCTGGTCAGCGCTCCGCGGGTGGGCTCAGGGAAGACCGAGGGACAGCCCTGTCCCTGCTCTGAGCCAAAACCCAGCTCCTTGTTTGTCTTTGTGGAGCAAGTTCTCTGAGGGACCAGCATGGAAGGATCCTATCTGCCCCCGGCTGCAGGCCAGTCTCAGTCTGGCCTTTGAGGCTGCTAAGCCCTTTGGTGCGGATGCAGGTTTCGCCCCCGCCCCCGCCTGAGTGCTCAGTGCAGAGGATCTGGCGGCTGTGCCTGAGCCCCGCCTCTCTTCCCCCGAAAACTTTCCGCGGGTTTTCAGAGATGGGGGTGTGCACCCTTCCCCCAAGAGCACATCAACCTTGCTGTTTTATGGAGGGCCCAGGTTGTTCTGCCCTGTGCACCCACAGCCACGGGGCGTAGCCCCTTGTGTTCCCCCGGGGCTGCCTCCGTGCAGCCACTTCCGTCCTCCGCCCGGCTTGTGCAGCCTGGCCCTGCCCGCGGCTGCCAGCCCGCGTCTCAGGCTGGGTGTCGTGGGGACGCTCTGTGCCCATTTAACTTAGTTCTGTCAGTCAAGGGCTGCTCTGTACAGATCCGAGCCTTGGAGGCTCCCCCTCCGTCCCGCTGGCCTCTCAGTTGGAGAGGGGAGACCCAGCGAGCGAGCACCAGTCCTCCTTTGCCGCTCCCTCCCCGCGGGACCCGTCCCGCACTGCTTTGCCTTTTGTTCTTTCTTTTTTCCTTTTCTCCTACCAGATTTTTGGCGTCTTTATCTTTTGAGGAGGGCGATGTTCTGTTGGAGTTCCGCAGGTGCTCTGGTTGGCTGAGTGGGTCTGTAGATGTGGGTCTTGGTGTATTTGTGGGAGAGGGTGACCTGCAAGTGTCCTTATACTCCGCCATCTTCTCCATCTCTCCTAATATATAAAATCTTATATCTTATATAGTATATAATAAATATAATATCTTATAATTATATACCTTATATAATATATAATACCTTATATAATATATAATAAATATAACATAATATAATTCCCTTCCTTTTATAGCAAAACTCCTTGAGACAGTTATCTAGATTCAACACCTGTAATTCCTCTCTTCCCACTTTTTGCCTTTCTATTTTTACCTTTTCATTTAGAAAAGTCTAGAGAATAGTATGAAAAAGAACCATCATCAACTTCAACAATTGTCAACTGTGTCCAATACTGTTGTACTCTGAATAATTTTAAGCAAGTCCCCAATGTAATACAATTTCATCTATAAATATTTCAGTATATATTTCTAAAGATAAGGACTCTACTTTTTAAAAAAATATTCAGCTAAAGCATCTAAACTAGATGAGCAAAAGTCTCAATATCATCAAATACTCAGTCTATGGTATTTTCCCAATAGTGTCTAAACAGAAGTGCATCAACCCTGTTTCCCTAATGGCTGGTGTTAGCATGTTTACACAGTCTTTTTAGTCCTGACTGTGGGGTTGTTTCTGGGTCTAATATGGACTGACTTTTCTGTTTGAGGGGTTTTACAAATATAATTACGTCCATTCTGTCTGACATGTTCAAAACAGGAAAAATGCTGTAAGGTCTAAAAGGATGAAAATGCGCATAAAAGTAGAGCTGAGTGAAATAATTGTAAGTGTTCATATATTAGAGGATTTAAAAGCCAATTTGGACTGAAGATTACTTACATTTATAATTTCTCACAGTAAATGATGGGGCATAACTTTAAATTATGGCCTCCCACACACAAAATGTCACCAAGTTTCAACCCCCAGTCTGCTGACGGGTCCTTCTCC